>NC_071113.1:24507500-24675000 GCF_024256425.1 Clarias gariepinus | reverse complement strand
TGATATATATATATACACACAAAAAACCACGCCTATATTTCAAAACACAGCTTTATTGGGTTTACTTCTTGTCGTCGGGTGGGTCGGTTAAAACGCTCTCACTCTTACATAATGCTCGTGGGACAGTTCATGTTTCAGAGAGTTATGTCAAATAGGATGTTAACATACCCTTGAAGTCTATATGACTGGTAACTTCTAATGTTCAAGGAAGGGTAGACATACTTTTGCACTTAATTAGATTCTCAAGAAACTGCAGCTATTTATTCCTGCTGTCTGAGACAGCGCCTCGGCATTGTAATTGTCTTTCCGCTAGTGTTTAAAGACCCTACTGCATCCTTCCCGCTTTGGACGGTCAGGAAGGATATTGCAACAAACATGTTAATTTTCTGAAGGTCATTTTTTTTTTGGTGTGAACACAATACCTTTGTCGAGTTGTCGATTGATGACTATCCCCGCACTTAACATCTTGGAAAGACTGATGAGCTTTTAATACTTGATTTATGTTTTAGGAAGAGGCAGAAATGGACCGAAATCATGCAGTGGAACAGGATTCAGCTCAGTCTTGGGTCTTGTGTGAAGTTAAATGTGTGTGTAGATGACCAGCCTTGTTTATATTGAAACATGAGAAAGGTGGAAGTTTGTGCAGGGTTTTGCAGTGAAGGCTGTGGCTTACACACTGAGCTGCTTCCTCTTTTTCGCTGGCCCACATTTCTCTGCTGCTGAAGGTGAGCTTTGTTCACTCATCTCAAAGCGGTCCCTGTCTCTCTGTTGCTCGACCCCCACCCCACCGCACCCCCGCCCCGTTCACACCATCCCCCTCCCACTTCTTCCAGGTCTTCTGTCTCGGTGTCCAGATGTAGGGTAGGGTTTCACTTTTAAGGCGTGAAGAAATATGATTACATGCCTGATAGTGATCTGGCCCTGAATTTGTCCTTTGAACCTACGTGCAGTTTCACGATCTCTTCCTTTTTTGGTTTAGCTCTTTCACTGTAACGGAAGCAAAAGATGCTTATATTCGTAGTATTGGCTTAGTAGTGTGAGAATTTGGATGTTGCTTTTGACGTAGCAGAGCTCTTATATGATTTTAAGATTTTTATCTGTACATTTTTCTCTCTAATTCATGGCATCTTTTTATTCATGGGATAGTGTAAGGGAGAGTGTACTGTATGATTAAAGAGACTTTATTAAAGTCTCCTCTCCTAGGTAGGTTTGTCCTCACACAGTGGACACAGTGGCCAATTATGTCCATTAATAGGAAAAAGCTGCTGATGATCAAGATGTGAGTGGACGGTGTTAGAATGGGCATTCTTACTGCCGTGTGGGTACATGGTCTCATACACAGCACAACATGATGCCCTGACACTTTTTTTTTTTTTTTTGGACATGGTCAAAGGTAACTTTTCAGCAGTTTGTGCTACAGTAGCTCTTCCATCTCCTGATGTTTGTATTTTGGACTTTGTTTCACCGGTATGGTTCATCAGGAAAAAACTGACCACTTGGAACTACAATTACAAATGCAATTACTCAGCTCTTTCTACTGCACTCATTAATGAAAATTGCTGAATGCTATTGTCCGATTGCGATTACTTTCGGAGATTGGCTACAAAATTGGCCATTTTATTGGGGGGGATAATTGTCACTATGTAAAAGCTCGATTTTAGGCCTGTTGCTGCAGAGAAAAAGTTTGGAATTGGAACTGTTTCTTCCAATTCTTATATGTTGTATATACACACAGTGTGTGTATATATACAGTGGTGTGAAAAACTATTTGCCCCCTTCCTAATTTCTTATTCTTTTGCATGTTTGTCACACTTAAATGTTTCTGCTCATCAAAAACCATTAACTATTAGTCAAAGATAACATAATTGAACACAAAATGCAGTTTTTAAATGAAGATTATGTTATTAAGGGAGAAAAAAAACTCCAAATCTACATGGCCCTGTGTGAAAAAGTAATTGCCCCCCCTTGTTAAAAAATAACTTAACTGTGGTTTATCACAGTTAAAAGTTCAATTTCTGTAGTCACCCCCAGGCCTGATTACTGCCACACCTGTTTCAATCAAAAAATCACTTAAAAAATCACTTCCCTGACAAAGAGAAGTAGACCAAAAGCACCTCAAAAGCTAGACATTATGCCAAGATCCAAAGAAATTCAGAAAAAAATGAGAACAAAAGTAATTGAGATCTATCAGGCTGGTAAAGGTTATAAAGCCATTTCCAAAGCCTTGGGACTCCAGCGAACCACAGTGAGAGCCATCATCCACAAATGGCAAAAACATGGAACAGTGGTGAACCTTCCCAGGAGTGGCCAGCCGACCAAAATTACCCCAAGAGCGCAGAGACAACTCATCCGAGAGGCCACAAAAGACCCCAGGACAACATCTAAAGAACTGCAGGTCTCACTTGCCTCAATTAAGGTCAGTGTTCACGACTCCACCAAAAGAAAGAGACTGGGCAAAAACGGCCTGCATGGCAGATTTCCAAGGCGCATACCACTTAAGCAAAAAGAACATCAAGGCTCGTCTCAATTTTGCTAAAAAACATCTCAATGATTGCCAAGACTTTGGGGAAAATACCTTGTGGACCGACGAGACAAAAGTTTAACTTTTTGGAAGGTGCGTGTCCCGTTACATCTGGCGTAAAAGTAACAGCATTTCAGAAAAAGAACACCATACCAACAGTAAAATATGGGGGTGGTAGTGTGATGGTCTGGGGTTGTTTTGCTGCTTCAGGACCTGGAAGGCTTGCTGTGATAGATGGAACCATGAATTCTACTGTCTACCAAAAAATCCTGAAGGAGAATGTCCGGCCATCTGTTCGTCAATTCAAGCTGAAGCGATCTTGGGTGCTGCAGCAGGACAATGACCCATAACACACCAGCAAATCCACCTCTGAATGGCTGAAGAAAAACAAAATAAAGACTTTGGAGTGGCCCAGTCAAAGTCCTGACCTGAATCCTATTGAGATGTTGTGGCATGACCTTAAAAAGGCGGTTCATGCTAGAAAACTCTCAAATAAAGCTGAATTACAACAATTCTGCAAAGATGAGTGGGCCAAAATTCCTCCAGAGCGCTGTAAAAGACTTGTTGCAAGTTATCGCAAACACTTGATTGCAGTTATTGCTGCTAAGGGTGGCCCAATCAGTTATTAGGTTCAGGGGGCAATTACTTTTTCACACAGGGCCATGTAAGTTTGGATTTTTTTTCTCCCTAAATAATAAAAACCATCATTTAAAAACTGCATTTTGTGTTTACTTGTGTTATCTTTGACTAATAGTTAAATGTGTTTGATGATCAGAAACTTTTAAGTGTGACAAACATGCAAAAGAATAAGAAATCAGGAAGGGGGCAAATAGTTTTTCACACCACTGTATATATATATATATATATATATATATATATAATGTCTGCGTGTGTATATACAATATAATTGTAAAATTGGAAGTTACTTCATAGTTCATAGGCGAGCTGCACTCATTTTGGTAAGTGTGTGTGTGTGTGTGTGTGTGTCATTTGTGTCAGACGTCATTTCGCACACATACATGCAGCACGACTAAGCAATAGATTTTTCGCCATAATTACTAAATGCATTGTCTCCTGTTTCAGGCTGTGTAAGTTGTAAATATGACCAAGCGCCTGTATGACAGCACTGTTGGACAAAGATTGACACAGGTTTAGTTTATACAGTACACCTCAGGAGCATTGGGAGGTTTGTCATGCTGTAATTGATTTCCAGCATTGAATTCTGTAATCTGGGAATTAGTGGGAAATGTTTGGGTTGTGTGATAGTAATATTATGGCTGTGCGTGTGTATGGACAGGATTAGAGAGTTCTGCGGGAAACGGATTTAGATTTTTTTTTAACGTGTCCTAAGGAAGTGAGTCTAACACTGAGGCTGCCCCATGAGAAGAAGGTGTAAAGAGAGAGAGAGCGGGTGTAATCGCATGGTGTTCTACACACACAGGAACCGGCACTCATTTAGGGGAAGTTATTTATCGATTGGCATTGTGCTTTGGGTGTGATAGAACACTTCAAGGAGAAAATTTAGCAATTTTGTGACGGTATGTTAGCTTCAATAAATAATAATACAACTCGTGCATTAGCCTCTTTATATATTGTCGCTGCTGAGACAAGATGAGAAGGTGGAGATGGGAAATGATTTCTTCTGATGATGGACAGTAAGGATGGGAATCATCAGTCACCTCCTGATAATCACGATACCTCGGTGCCGATTCAATTAAAATTGCGGTTTTATGAGTATTACGGTTTTATAAATCCCTTTTTAATGTTAAATTTCCTCCCAATTTTGTTACAATAATTCACTTCTACCACAGAGGATGAAAATATGTAAATAGTTCAGAGTGTACCTCTTGAGGTTGTGATGAGGCTATACTTCTGGTCACATTGACCTTTTTTTTTTTTAAAAAAAAAAGGATTTTGCCAACACATTTAAGATTATATAAAAGACTTAGATGTATAACATATATTTTCCTACATTTCATACACCAATATATGCGTCTTTATACAGGCAGTTTTAACGTAAAGTCTTTGCACAAGATGCTGTCCAGCCACTTCATTGGTCATCATTGGCCAGTTTTATACTTAGAACCTCTAATTTTTAGTTTCTTAAAAGGGGGGGGGGGGGGCAAATAAGCACATGAATGATAAACGTTTATTTAGTGCACCTTTGGATTACGAGCATAATTCGTTCCGGAGGCAGGCTTGTATTCCAAAACACTTGTAAATCAAAGCAATTTTCTCATAAGAAATAATAAAAACTCAAATTATTCCTTCCACAGCCCAAAAAAATAAATGCATAAAAATAATAAATACAAAATATAAAGTAAAAAGAAAACAAATTAGCCTGCACTTTACCTTTAAAAAAAACTTTAAATACTGACAGATAAGTGTTTTTCGTTTATGCGTGCAGGGGCTGTATAGAAATCATATTTGCATAAAGTCTTCAGTTTTGTCTCAGTAATGTTACTGCAGGCTGTACAATCGAATCCGGGAGATTTAATAGCTTTCAGGGAAGGCTCATAGATCATTACGTAATAAACATGAACATTCAAATAGGAAAAAACAATAAAAGAGGCATAATCATCTAAATAATCTTTATAAATAATATTGACGTGTGTGTGTGAGAGTTTATTTAAGTACATCATAACTGAAGTTCTTTCTTAAGTAGAAGATTACAATTTAATTATTCATTTCTATCATGATGAAATGGCAGGTGGGAGAGCGCAAGGAAATATCTTTAGAATGTTAGCGTGTGACATAAAGTAAGAGGTTGCTGTGATTTTGGGGTATTGTTTTTAAAAATCACTTGCGTTGTTTTGTGTGCAGTGTAAAGTTTTTGTTTAATGAACTTTTTTTTTCCTGTTTCTTCTGTTTGCCTGTGTATTTATTTAATGTTTTTGTAGGAAGCAAGTGGCTGTTCGTAAATCCACACTCTTCATCGTAGTGAGCTTCTCATCCTCATTTTTATTCACTTGTTACTGAGGATGAGAATCACTAGAAACCAACCGATAAGATATTATCACAATACCGAGGTACTGATATGATTTCTTATATGATTCTATAAGATTTTATAAATATCCTGATTTTAGTATGAATTTTAATTTTCAGATTTTTCAGCAGTATTACATGGGAAGGCAGTGCGATATAGCCGTGCTGATATTCAGTATAACAGCAAAACCTCGAGTGTGATATTGCTTTTATTCAACAGTTCCACCAACACTGTTGTGCACTAGGCTATACAATCCCTTGTTCCACACACCAAGAAGTGCCCTTGATCAGGCGTTGAAGGGTGATTTGGGATACAGCCATGCAGTAACAGCTCGCTATTTTTGTATGGTTCAGCTCGACCAATCCCCCTGCTACGGGAGGCAGTTAGAACACGCGAACTCCAGGTGATGCAGCGAGCACTTTACTGCTGTGCCACTCGGTGGCCGACTTGGAATCAATTATAAAGAGACAAAGCGGTCATCGACATGATCTGATATTGTCAGATGTCATTTCTTGCTGAAAGTGTATTCGTGACTGATCTTGTATGTGGTTTACAGCGGGCAGTTGCCCTTCTGCTCTTATGTGTATGTCTGACCATACTGACCTAATTCCACTCATATTGGTAACTGTCATTTAGTATAATTAGCGGTTATTAGAACACACGGGATGCGGAGATAAATATATTTATATATGAATGAAAGGCCTCTCATCATTTCTTGGTCAAAATCTACTTTGTGTGTGTGTGTGTGAGACAAAATGAACAGCCCAGTGCACAACAAATTGAAAAACGCTGGTAAGGGGTTTCCGGAACTGTTCTTTAAAAATATCATCACATTTAAGGTTTTACTGTTGTACTAAATATCAGCATGGCTGTGTGTGTCTGTGTGTATACGTATGTGTATACGTATGTGTGTGTGCGCGTGCATGTTTGCGCGTGCGTGTGGCGTATGTATATATGAATAAAATCAAACAGTATATACATACAGTACACACACTCAAGCATGTTTGTGTGTATATACGCAAGTTAAATCGCTTAAGATATAAAAGCTATAAAACTTGTGTTCTGCCGTGACTCTAACTAATGCATACCTAATGCTGACCCCTAAATCTAATTTGCACAACAATCACCAAGAGCAAGAAGTTAACCAGTCCACCACTGATGCTCTGAGAAATGTCAGGGCACCATCGAGAATGTCAGCGATAAGAGCGAGTGACTAAGATTAATGACGCCTCTGCAGCCCTGACAAGCGCTGACATCACTGAGGAGAGCTGTGCGTGTGCATGTGTGACTGCGGATAAACGCGCATGGCGCCACACCATGCCCAATCATACAGCTGTGTGTTTAGCAGCCAGAGCGGCGCATCATGACATTAGCTGTCTGTGCCTGTTGTAGGAAGATACACAAGGCTTGTGTGTGAAAGAATAAAGGAGATGAGTGACTGATGCAGCCTCGCCATCATCATCATCATCACAGATGCTGAATATTTAGTTCATGGACAAGAGATGTTTATATATTTAAATTTTTAAAATTGTCATTGGATTTAAAAAGAACTTAATATAGTTCGAGACTTTCGGAGGTCTTTTTGTACGTCGTTGCATTGAATGCTAACAGATAATGATTCAGAGGCACGGCTGCATCACCCGCATCTGTGCACCACCGATCAATGCTCACAATGGCAAGACTGTGCACAGTCCACACACACCACACCGGTGCTGTCTAGCTCAGGAGATTCAGAATATATAGTATCACTTTTTTTTTTACCTTTTCTCCATTCAAGAACTTTTTCGCAGTCGTAGCCCAGAGGGTGATAAAGCAGGTATTGAAGATGGATGAGTGAACTTCTGGACATGTGGCCATCAAGCAGTGTCACTCCGGGATTAATGAAGTTCTTTGTATCTTGGATCTTACTGATTTTCCCCACTTCAGAACTTCAGCACTTATCATTATTCTTGCTCTGTTTGACACAACAGTTTATAGCCTACTGTCTGATCTTCTTTATGTGCGCTTTCAAGTCGTATTTTTGCATTTTTGTGTTGGGGGGGGGGGGGGGAATGAGGAGCCAAAAACCCGGAGCTAGAAGTACATTTTCAGAAACGTCTATTCAGATGTGGACCAGGCCTTAGTTAGCAGCTTGCAGTCGCTATACTTGCATGGACAATTTCCCTTTAATCTGATTTAAATTATCCCGAATAGAGCTCATAATTAACTGTTTACATGGACGCTGAGCTGATAAGATATGCCTTACTTTAGTCAGAATATATATATATATATTTTTTTTTCACCTGGGCAAAACGGTTCTGCCCGCTTGGACGCTTTTAGTCTGGAAATGTAAGAGAAGTATTTTTCTCCAGCTTTCCATTGAAGAACTTTTGGACCGTCTAACCGTTAAATTGAGGTTAGATTAGACTTTCCATCTTTTCGGATAAATCCTGCCCTTTATAAGCCAATCAGAGCCTCGTGCTCAACCAGAGACCCCGTGGATGAAAGTAAGGACAGGTGAGAGAGAAGGTTGGCTAATATTAACCTACTCATTCTTATTAATTATTCATCAGACCAGATCACACTGGATTGGGTCAGATCGAGTTTTTTACATGACGTGTATTTACTCACATTATTAGTCAAATATACGGGGTCAGGGGTAGCTTAGTGGTTAAGTCATTGGACTATGGTTCAGAAGATCCCAGGTTCAAACCCCACAACCACCAAGTTGCCACTGTTGGACCCTTGAACAAGTTGCAAGGCTCTTAACCCTCAACTGCTCAGATGTGTAATGAGATAAAAATAAGTCGCTCTGTATAAAAGCGTCTGCCAAATGCCTAAATGTAAATATTAGCATCCGTGTAAACACTCTCAGTGATGGTTTGAATAAAATGTAATGAAGATGTTGCCGGTTTTTGTCCAAATCTCTGGCACAAGTGTTCATTTAAAAAAAAATTATAATATAGTTTTAAAATTTCTTTTTAGATTTAATGCTAAATGCAGGGAAGTCTCGTATCTGTCTGAGTGTTAAAAACATGAGAACTTTTTTTCAGTTCTGTAAATCCATTACTGAAATGAAACTCTCGAATATCGTCTCTGTTCTGTTGTACATGCTTGCTGCTTTTCTTTATGATGACAAAGTGTGAACAGATTCAGTCTGTCAGATTTAAAGATTGATCATCTGGCAGACGTGTGTGTGTGTGTGTGTGCGTGCGTGCATGTGTGATTGTTGTTCTGATCCTGTTTTGGCCTTGATTTTGTTCTCTTTTTTTTTTGTCCTGTTGTTGTTGAACCAGGCAGTTCAGTTTCAGTATTGTCTTTTCTGAATAATGTTTAAAACTTCAAAAAGCTTTTAAGAGGTAGGATTTGAAAGGGTGTGTGACTGTTGTTTGATTAGCCTGTTAAAGTGATGAAGCAGTATGCATGGTTTAGGATAGACCCGAATTCTAGGCGTGTATAAAATTAACACTGTGCACCATTGATTTCTGCCTTCATATTGTTTTTGGATGTGTAAAGGACCGCGCAAGGTTAATTGAGTTCATGCTAATCTGACTGATCATTCCTGCGCGATTGCAGAATCCTGACGATTTTTCCTGCTAAGCTTGAGCCGTCCCACAATCCTCTTATGTATTGACTTAATCTGATTTAAAGCTAAAATTCATTCAGTGTTTAACAAGGACAAATATTTTTACTTATGTTTTTATTTTACAATTTTATTTATTTAATTTGACTCTGTACGTTTTCCATAAATAAGGATGTAACTTTATAACCGAGACACACGTCACAGAAGTTTTGATCGTGCCCTTATGTCGTGTTTTATAAACGATCGCCTTAGATTTGGGTGGAAATTGGCTTTCCAGGCTCGTTTGCAGGAACTCCTGGCAGTGGCAGCGAGAAGACACCATTAGCTGCTGTGTTGTGTCTCTGCAGGCCCGGTCCTGTTACTGGTGTGGGCGTTAAATGCCCTGAGCTGGGAAAACTGTCCAGTCTCCATTCATTAGAACCTTGACCCTGTGTGTTTGAAGGATGGTGTGTAGCTTTCCTCTGACACCCCCATCCCTTCCGCACCATTATATCTTATCTTACATCACTTATTATTTATTTTTCTTTCTCTCTCTCTCTTCTACTCACACACACACACACACACACTCTCACACACATACACACACAGAGACACTCATCCTACCAGAATCTATAGCATGTGATCGGCGCTAACTGTGATTGCTCTGCTTGTGAAACGCGGATAAAGTTGTTATCTAAAGGATTTTCTCGGCCTCTCGTCGGTAGAAATCGATCAGCGTTCAGACCTCTTTTCTTCCCTTTGTTAATCTTTAGTGGCATTTACAACCGAACGCCTACAGTTTCCGAGCTGTTAATTGTGCCGTATGTATATTACCGACATCGCGACTCTATTAGGGATTCATTTACTCGAGCGCTTCCTCGCTAAAAGAAGTTTAAATGATAATAACAAATTTGGTTCTTATTCATTAGCCGCCTTAAGATAAAACAAGATGAAACGGAATAACAGCGCGGTTTGCGATAATTCGCTTTTTACAGCTCATAGTTGAGGCACATTGATTTATGCCGCCTGGGTAAAAGCGTTAGATTTACGAGTTATTAACATAATAACTCCTTTCTGCATATAACGGCAAATTGTGCCCTAAAGTTCTATTACAAGACGAATCTGCAAATAAAGAGTAGCTTTGTTTCAGTCCGTCAGGATTGTGGGGGGTAATTCATCAGAGAGCGTGAAGCCATTAGGAATGATTTCTTCCAGCACTGAACTATTTATTTGAGATGAAACATAAAGATTGGTGTTTAACTACTCAGAGGTGACAGCATCCACGGTTTTATCAGTAGAGACGTATAAAAACCACAGGATGGAAAAGCCAGCGAGGAGCGATGCACGACCCGGAAGACGAAGCTAAAGTTAATTTTGCCTTGTGCGGAGTGTAAGTAGGCGTTTTGACCTGCGAATTCACTGCACATACTAAAAAAATAGCAAATTGTGCCATCCCTCGAATTTTGTAATTCACACAGAACCCACAAAGACGCTTCAGCATGCGGAATTGTTTATTTAGGGTAGACGAGGCGTTTACCACAGCAGCGTCTGTTGTGATATTGAAATGCTGTTTGCCTGATAAACTGATTAAAATCATTTGTAATTTCCTTAATACAACCCACCACACATTCATACACCTATAGAAATAAACGGACCAGAGTGACATTTTAGGCATGTTATGTCTTCTAGTTAACCACAAGAGGAATCTTCTGATCGAGTGCTTTGCCTGAACAGGTATAGAAATTTCAATTGTTGCATTCAGGTTCCTCAGGCTGTATTCAGACGAGACCACGGCCAAGATGAAACTTTTTTTTAAACTTTGGAATTTGTTTAATCATTAGTAAGGTTTTTTTTTGTTTTTTTTTAAGTGGGTTTGCCACAATGGCTCGACAGATTCACATATTTGTTTTGGCACGGATTTAAGGAAGCACCCAGTGTTGTTTGGGAAGTGAACCAGAAGCATTCAATCATTACCCAGGGTGGTATGGTGAAATGTCTTTTAACCAAAACCTAGTCTCAGCCTCAGATGCTCCACCCATGACTCATGGAAACCGTAACTGCTCAAAAGATTCAGATTTTTCTCATTCTCACTGGTTTTCGTACGAAATTAACTTGACGAAATTAACTTGGTGTTGCAAAAAAAAAAGTTTTGCTTTCTTGAAGTTGAAAAACAAACCACACATCATTTATCTAAACTTGAGTATTCTGTTCGTCTTCCCATGCACACACTTCTATTCTTGGGAAAGATGTTAATCACAGGGTGTGCATGCACTGGCTCCACTCTTTGGATCTGTATCCAGGTCATGTTAAAGCTTATACGGGATGCTGGAGCAAGCTTTTCCTTTGATGCTGCTTCAGTCTAAGCATGCCTCTGTTGGAGTCCCCGACTCTGGCTCTGACAGCGAGCTGTAATATCACAGCCTGCCTGTTTGAGTGTGTAAGGACACGCTCAATAGAACGCAGCCGGAGATTTTGGCAGCCACCTCTCCGCCTGGCTCGGAACAAGGCTTTGATTTTGACTTTCCCTTCACCTTGCATCCCTGCACTCCATCCTCATCCCGCTCTCGCTCACCTTGTTGCTCCTTCGCTTTGTGTACTGTTAAATGCCAGGTTAATTGCAGCACCGCTATCTGAGCAGCTGTACAGATAAACATGATGGATTACCGAATGTAATTGATTTAATGTGGGAACAGGGACCTGTGGTGCTCTGTGAAGTCGGTGCGCTCTTTCGTTTCTTGCAGCGGCCATTAAAAACTCTCAGACCTGTGTCTCAGCATTACAGCCTCTAATTAGCTCCCATTAGAGGGAAGACTAAAAAGGAATTACTGCTGGGTCCTGTGTATAGGCTCTTTTTTTTGGGTGAAAAAGCCCACACAGGTCAGGCAAGAGGTAAGCGGCAGGGTGACGGCAATTGATGGCAGTTAAGTGTGTAATTGGTTTAAAACACAAAATTAGTTTTTTTATTTTATTTTTTGGGGCAGTCACAGGGCGTTTTTTCCAGATTCCAGACATTTTATGTTGTCTCGTCGTGTCTGTAACAGTAGAACGAACTCGGGTTGTAGGTAGATGTGTCGAGAATAATTCGGTCAAATCAGTTGCCAACAAATGTAATTATGCATTAGTTGGTGATGTCATCACTTACGTTGTCTCACTAACTCTGAATGCGCTGCCATGTAGACACTACTGCTTACTGGATTGTGGTGAATTACAGTGTGGTGGCAATACCTTTACTATGATGGTGGACATCAATAACACTCAAAAGTGTTTTAGCATTTCTGTCTCAACTGACCACAAACATCTAGAATGTAGTCAACCATCTGTCTGTTTGTCTCTCTCTCACCAATTAGTCACACCCTTATTCTCCTTCTCATTTATGACACTCTCGTGCCCTTCACACAGCAGCGCTTGACCACGCCCTCGCCGCAACACGCTTCGTCTGGTCCTGCATTCCATTTCACGGTGTACTTGTTTAGGGAATGTCTGGGAAATGAGCAAAAGTCTGCAATGTCACCAATGCTGACATCACTTCCTGTGGGCGTTACCCTGGTAACATAAGCAACTGTTGTTGCTGGTGTGAAAATTTCACACTATTGAAATAAAATGCTGATTTATATATGGAGACAAAAAAAATGATACGGTACAGAACATGTACAGAAATATGTATAAATAGGGAATAAATTGTAAATTTTCTAGATGGACGCAAAGATTCCTAAAGAGATTATTATTATTATTATTGATTATGATTATGATTGTGCTGATTAATAGCCTGTGTAATATTAACATTACATACATTACATTATTTTTTTTCTAAATTATCATCAATAATCAATGATATTATGTTATATTTGGTAATAATGGAAGGTGCATGATATGACTGCCTGGTCTCGTGGGAGCTCCGTGACTTTTTGCGCTCCAGCAAGTGACTGATGGGTAATTTTGCTTGTCTGCATTCGTTGAAGTGATCAACCATTGTTCACTTGGTCCCTACAGCGGTTGCAGTTCCCTTTGAACTGAGCCGATCAGAATGCAGCATTAGTTTTCTTAATATCTCAACTTAGTTGCCATTTCTTTTTATTCTGTGTGTTTCATTTTATTGGCTATTAAGCTTTTGGTTTTTGGTTTTAGATTTTCGTTTTTTTTAAATTTTTTTTTTAGGATTTTATTACAAGTCACATTTTTATATGCTGTATTTATTTTTGTCTTTATTATAAGTAAGCGCATGCCTAAAACGATGTTTACAAGCTGAAAAAATGGCAGCACCGCTGTTAACAAGAGCCATCGATTTATTTCGTGATTTCCAATTCGAATCGTCCTTAGGTGTAGCACTAGTTCTAGGATGAGTCAGGTCGTAGGATTTCAGCCGTCTGCGGAGTGAAGTTATGTGAGACGCAGACGGGTGTGTCTAGACCTGAGGGTTTTAGATCCTGTCTAACATTATGTCAGGAATGTATCTAAAGACATCTTAGCAAGTGACCATATACCGAATCTAGTCATATTTATCTAATATTTTTTTTATATTATATTGCTGTTAACCAAATATATAATCCTTAAGGCCTTTCCTTTTAAAAGTTTACTCAAATGTCTAAGTCTTACTTTTTTGTTTTATTGGCAGTATTTTTGCCTCTTTCTAAAAAGAAAGCTTTAAATTAGCAAAATGATCTGCAACAGAACAAGAAAATAAAGACTTGAAATAATAAAACATTTCTAGAAATTGGTTTTCTTGTATTTGGCTTATTGTAATCTTATATTAAACTTGTCTAGATTCATGTCGCCTTGACATTTCCTTGCTGGGGTTTTTCATTTAAGGAATAGATTAAAGACGCATTTCCGAGTCCGATCGCTCAAAACCACTGGAGGAAGACTGACGGTATGTGATCCCTTGCAGATTCTGGCAGCCTCTCGCTGCACGCCGTCACTGCTCATTTTTATAATATTTTGTCAAATTTATTCTGATTTTTTATTATTTTTTTCTCCCTGTTCGTGAAAACCTTGCTTGATTGACACGCTCATCCGTGTGAAATTGAGCTTTTGGGCCAAGGCTGCATTTATAATACAAGCTTGTGTGCACAATGCTGAATTGCTTTTGCTCAGCTCAGATCTATGCAATGGTTGATTTGCTATTAATACCTCTTGTATGTTTTGATGATCTGAACACACACACACACACCAGTATGATACCATAGCAATCTCACAACTCCTAGGTTCCTAGGTGAAATATCCTGAAGTGTGCGAGTTGTTTCTAGCAGTTATTTTTGTTCACTTTCGAACAGACTGTCCGGGTTTTAGGAATGATTTTATTCCACTTGACATTATTTCTGATTATTGCGGCGATTATGAGGTGAAGTTCAGCCTTTATAAAGCTCTAAGTGGATTCTGATGGAGTGCTTCTCCTCAAGCCAGCAGGGGTCATTGAGTGTGTGAGATTGGCTTATTGGAGCTTTTCAGTGGCCTTTTTGGAGAGTTATGACCACTGACTGAGCCTCCTGCTGTGTGTGTGTGCGCGCGCGGGCATGTGTGTGTCTGTAAGAGAGCTAAAGAGACAGGCTCTGCTACAGGGACTGCAGCTCTGGTTTAGTCCTGCAGGTTTCTCGATGCGGTCTTCATTCAGAGCCACTGTGGAGGGAGAAATGTTGCTTTACAATGAGGAGACTGGGCAGCACAGGGCCACTCGGGAGAGCGGCAAATCTTCAGGGAGCTCTTCACACTGCTACATGCACTCACACACACACCCCCACACACACAGTTTCTAAAATTCATTCTCTTTGCTGTCTTTTATTCCTCTCCAGTTTCCTCGGTTGGTGCCGAACGTTTTATCTCTTTTCTCTGCTTTCTCTTAGCTCTTGTGTGCTCTCTCCCTCTCTCTCTCTCTCTCTCTCTCTCTCTCTCTCTCTCTCTCTCTGTGTGTGTCTCCCTTTGCACATCTTTTCCTTCTCAATAACCTGTTGCACATATATACACATGGATTAGAGCTGGATATTAGCCTCTTTGCCAGCCTTACTTTTAATTCTAATCACATCACTATTGAGTTGAGCTAATACGAGGCAGCTGCGGGCGCGTGGGCACACGTGAAAGTAAGCCGAGCACTTACGACTAATTATGCAGGATCCTTTTTTTTTTTTTCCCATTCATAGTGCTGGTAAAGAGTTTCTGTTTGTCTTTCTGGGCTATATTACATAAGTTCGCTACTTTTGAGAGGTTTATAAACAGCAGTACGAGATTAAAATTCTATACCGCTATAGGGATTTGTGTGTCCTGTATAATAATAGAAGGTTTTGACATCTGAACTAAAAAAAAAGTCAATATGACTCTTCTTTAATTATAGGTTTATATTAAAATTCTTCTAGGCACAGATATACTGTAATCTTTTTATTCCATAAGCTCAACCTGTCTCTTTTCTGTAATGCAATTCATATAGTGTTTCTAATGGTAAGAGCAAAGAAACAACATTTTAAAGCTGTTTTTATTTTTTGTGAGCTTATTGAGAGTCCATTCTGCATTATCCTGGATTTTAATTGGAAAGAAGAAAGGTCATGATATGAATGCAAATGTTGCTTTTTTCCGGAGCTTCCATGATGAGACTATGATCTGTAGCTTTATTCTATCCAGTTTTATTTTCCAGCTAATCACCATAGGTCTCATGAACAATACTGGATCGCTTTGCACACAATTAGAAATCCGATTGGCTTGAAGCGTTGAAAATTCTTCCCGAAGAGCCGCAAGGAACTCTCTCTCTCTGCTTTTTCTGGTATCAGTCACCCTTTTGTGCTTTTCGGCACATTCTTCCTTCCAAACCGAAGTCATTTTCATTTTCTATTGTTCAAGTTTTCTTGCTCGCTCTTCTTCTCTCCCTCCGTCTGTCTTTGTGTCTTTCACTCTCTCTGCATGCGTCGGGATAAATAGTAGGAAGCAGGACAGCGGCAGAACAAAAGCAAATGATAGCTGCTGGCTGGAATGGAGACACGGTGGTGGTGGTGTACCGCGCTGATTAGATTTCAGTGTTGCCTGCTGGACGCAGTAGTCAGCCGGGTGATGGATTCGGCCTATTCACTGCCATGTTACAGGCTTCTGCATGCTGAAAAATCGAGCGTGCACTCCTGATGGGCCTGTCGGAATGTATTGCACTGTTCAAATTAAGCAAGATCACACTAGAGGGAGTGCTGTTGTGCTGAATATCAACACGGTTGTGATGAGGTCGTAGGTACAAGGGCGCAGCCAGAGTGCCAGAAAGATATCACTTTACTCTGCACAGATTTAATAATCATTTATATAGACAATTTTTTTTTTATGCATTAATCAATATAATTGGATGCTGGGATTGTGTGGCATTTTTCAAGTCGATTTTGTAGCACTAAATTATACTGTCTGATTTGTCTCCAAGAGCTACAAGTTTAAAAGTAATAAATTATAAAAATGTTGCTAATAAGCAAAGAAACACTTTGTAATTAATATTGTAAAAAAAAGTTTTTGTATTGTGCCAACCGCCCATAGATTCAAAATAAAAAGTGGTGGTATTCTTACAAAATACAGTCCTCTACTTAAGAACAAGTTACGTTCCAGGAGCACGTTTGTAAGTCAGATTTGTTCGTTAGGCTGGGATTAAGTCTTGTATGCCATTGACACAGATGCACGATGTAAAGCACACCTATTCACTTGACTGAATCTGTCCCCTTTCCCATCATGTAAGGAAATAAATCTTGTCGTGAAATGTCCCCCCCACCCCCCTTTAACTCACAATTGGAATCCCGGGCGCCATATTTTCCCAGAGCGAATTTCCCCATAAGAAATAATGAAGAAATCCAATGATTTGTTCCACATTCCAAAAATATCCATATAAAAATAATAATAGAAAATATTACATAAAAATAAAGCTAATTAATTTGGACTTTACCTTTAAAAAGAATCAACCCTGATAGGAGAGGAGTAGGAGGGGGTTATTGTGTAGGACGACTTTTTCTCACTCACTCACCCTTTCTCTCACGCACACAATATACTTTTTAGACTATAGACTTTTGATACATTCCTTACACACTAAAAATATTGTATATAATTGTAAATATTACTATCTGGTGCACTGTACTGTCTATTGTTGTACAATACACGTGAGCTACTTCCGCGAAACTTCTACGAATGTTAGATGTGAACCATGCTCTGTTTGTATCTGCGGAAATTCTTAACTCGGATGTTTGGTGACGACCTGTACAAGAATTTGAAAAAGACGAAATATTGTTTATTTTCTGCAAATGCCCTTTTATATTTTAAAGAGTTTGTTCAGTTAAGGCAATTTGACTTCTGACCTACGGACATCACTGATAAAGTAGAAAGGCACGTGAAAGCGACACCTTTTTCCCATGATATTAACATCGAAAGTTGGCCTCCCTATCCTCTTCTTCTATTGTGTTTAATGGTCGCTTACAAACGATGTGTGCACACTGCCACCTGCTGTACCGGAGAGTTTAAATTACGCAAACAGACACCAAAAACAATGTGACCGCTGGCCAGCGGGGGAGTAGTGAGCAGTCCTATCGTTCTGAGCACGGTGCAAATCTAATGTGAAAGCGCCTTGAGTGTTATTGATGATGGGTTGTTGAGTATTTTTCAGTGCTTGACTGGAATTTATTGTTTGTAATTTCACATCGCTGGTGTACAGTTTATTGTCTTCAGCACTTGCTGACTGAGCTTGTTTCCATCTGCTGTTCTCTGCCCTTTAATAGAGATCTAACTCCGTGTGAGTAAATAAAACCAGCAAAGTTTGTGTTTGTGGGGCTAAAGGTTACTCTGAGTGCTATTGTAAAGGTGTCATCACTCATCTAATGTTATATCTCAGTACAATGTCTATATCCTGCCTTTATTCGTGTGTGTGTTTAAGGCGGGTGTTGGCTTGTGACTGTAGCTCTGATGATTAAATACAGGGATAAAATAAATCCTAGACACATAGATTTGTACACAACTTCAGCTATTACCTTATTAAACTGTCACTATAACTGTTTTATCAGTTATTCCTGCCATATATTCACCACTTTTGTATGTAAAGCTGTATGATTTGAGTGTAACTGAAGGTTTAAATATCTTCAAGTCATTGGTGGATTCCACAATCAATAATGCGATCAGTTTACGCTGGTGCCTTGGTGAACTTTATTACCAATTGATTATTATTTCATTTTTTTATATGTTATTACATAATGCAGTTTAGAAATTGTTTTTATTTATTGGAATATACATTAAAAGAATATTAACAGTGCCGTCCATAGCAGTTGGATTACAAGAGAGGTTTATTTCTGTAAAATGTATAAAGCTTTCCTTTATGTTGGTTTACAGTTTTAAACATCATTTTTATATGATTTAATAAATCGATTATGTATGAACATGTCCAATCATAATTAGAACATTTAAAGTCAGATTAAAGCTTTGATTTTAATAAATCAAGAAAATCACTAGAATCAACGTTTCTGAACTGTGTAGCAGCTTTTCAGATTTTAACCCAAATACTTTGTAGCCTCGCTTTGAAGTATTTATTAAGCTAAAACCCTTTTAGACAATAATACAGCAGCAAAACTCTTCCTGCATTTGTTCTTATCATAAATGCTCCTTTTTTAGATGTTTAATTAAGAGGTGTAGCTTCAGTCTTCATTTGAAGGCAGACTTGACTCATTGTTTGGAAAGCCACAGGAAGTTCGTTGCTCCACCTGGATGCCAGGGTGATGCAAGTCTTCCTTGTGCCAGTGAACAAGGTTGAGTCGTGCTTGGTGTTTCCAAGCAGCCTGGATTAATAAGTGTCTTCATGGTAGGTGAGGCTTTGCAGGTAATAATTTGTGCTTTGTGGTTTAAATCTGATACGGGCAGCTGCAGGTCATGTCAGGTGAGGAAACGCACCCATGAGGTGTCGTGAGAGTACTTTGGGAGGATGAAAAGAAGTCTTGCAGCTGTGTGGCGGCTTTGCATTGATGGTCAAGAAGGCCTGGGGAGGGGGGGGGGGGTGTACAGGTAGAAAGTAAATTATAAGCTAGGGCAGGGGTCTTCAAAACCAGTCCTGGAGGGCAGCATGGTTTGTAATTCCCGGAAGCTAAACATACCCACTGAACCTGGAAATTAACAGATTAGTTCAATCAGCTGTGTTTAAGCAGAAGAATCACCAAACTGTGTTGGGCCAAGACTCTTTCAGACTGGACTTGAAGAGCCCTGAGCTCAGGGAAGTGTAATACAGCAGTTCCCTGGTGTGTGTGTGTGGAAGAGAGAGGGAGACATTGATGGGCGTCTATTAGGAATTGGAGTCCTGGTGAGGGTCATTTTATTTTAATACACATCAGAGTCAGTGCTAGGTTGCAGCTTTCCAAGCTGCCCTATGGACAGAAACTGCGCACTAATTAAGGGTCTAACGGTAGCTGACAAAAGTAGTGCATAGCAGTTAAAATATAGATTCTACCCAATTGGCCGGTAAGTCAACATACCTGTCTTAAGGGTCTCCATTTTGCTCTTTGCCACCTTCTTTCCAGATATCTTTGACACTTAAGGTCCTCTCCTAGTCCGTGTAGGACACCTCGTTGACAATGTTAAGCTGCTCAGTGTGACTGCCTGAGCTGAATGCAAACCAAAAAAAGGGTTTAATGACTGGAGACAGAACGAGAAAAGGCAAAGATAAAAATGTATTTAATAAGAATGTTCATTGTTTTATTCGCAAAACTGCTCCATAAACTGCTTTCACACGTGGTGAGGACACAAAAACCGCTGGTCTAAGAGACGTGAGCTCATGACTAGCGCACACTGAGTCAGCGATTCACAACACAAACCAAACTTTAACTTGTGGATGGTGTTGTATTTTCTGCTTACTTAGTTCCTCATCAGTATTTATAAAATATTTATGTTTATCAGCGTTCATCTGAAAGGTCCATGCCAGTTAATTTTACTTCAGAGATAAAGTGCTGCCTGAAGTCTTTTTTTCTACTGATAAGACACTTTTCTCCCTGGAGTGTATCTGATTGTACAGGCTGTTCAGAAAGGTTAGATTATTATTAAATTTAATTTTGTTCTCCGCATTGTCTAAGATTATGATGCCGAGGTTTACGGTTTTGTTTTCCGAGGCAGAAAAAGTTGCGATGTTGAAGATTTTACAGTACAGTGTAAAGGCTCATCACGCTCACTCTTTAGGGTTATACTGTATGTCGAGTGAACACTAAGGCTTGGTCTGAACTTACTTTCTTACTCACTTTACCACATAAAATTTAGTGCCATCATATCATTTTATTTTATTTTTTCATAGTCTTTGCATGTAAGATAGATATTCTGCTATCTAGGATTTTCTGTTTGGCTTGACAGAAGCTAGCCAAGAGTCAATAAAATAAATATAATTTAAGATAAATCGAAAACTAAATGGATCACTTGTTCTTTTAATGCATTATTATTTAAATCGATGTGTATTTAAACTAATTGTTTATTTAAAAAATAGTTTTCATTTATGATCTTTATTTTTTTTTTATTATTATTAAAATATATATTGAATAAGTGTAGGTAGGTGAATGAATGGGTTTCAAGCTGTTTAGTGGTGTGTTCGTATATTTTTATGAGCTCAGTGTAGTGTTGTCACAATACCAGAATGTTCTGTCTCAATACCGATACCATTATTGACTTTGATGCTTTTAGAGCCAGACTTCTGTTTAAATTTTTTTTTATCAAATTCTGGTAATAAATGCATTTGCGTGCCTATGAGACCTCATCAAATCGAAGAACATTGATTCATAAATTATGGTATATATACCAGCAAACTGGTGGGAGGATCATGTTCGCCCAAGGCTCGCCCATGGTCACGGAGACCAAAGGCCAGCCTGTCTGATCAGATACCAAAGAAAAGCTAATGCAGCACAATTGTGGCTTAGTAGGCAAAGAGCCCAAGGTTGCTGATCTGGCCTTCAAATTCCCCAGATCCCAATCCAACCGGGCATCCATGGAATGCACCAGACAAACAATTCCCTCAACCCACAGCACCTAAAGGATTCACTCCTAATGTTCCGGTGCCAGACACCACAGCACACCCCCAGAGGTCTTGTGTAGTCAGGCTACAGTACGAGGGGCCTGAGCTGCTCTGGTGACACAGGGGAAACCTAAAGTATACAGTAAATAGATGCTATAAAAGGCGGTATCCACTGCACTGCAGAACCTGTGAATTAAAGTCACATTAAAACTTTCATTTGAATAAATCAAGAAAATCACTAGTTTCTGCATCAATGTTTCTGAACTGTGTAGCAACCTTTTTAGGTAGTTTTACTGAAGTGCTTTGTAGCCTCGCTTTTTTAGACAATAATACAGCAACAAAAACTGTTCCTGCATTAAATAAAGTGTATATAAAATACATAAATAAAGTACATTGGTTATAAAAGACGGTATCCACACTGTATTTTAACACTGCAGAACATTACATAACCTGTGAATTAGACGACTTTAAGCTTTGTAGGACGCCGTTGCCCAGGTTATGCACTTTTCGACGCTCCCTAACTGTCTCAACAGATTTTAATTGTAAAAACATCTTCAGTTGTACTTGTTTCTCTGTCTACTTCCGTGTAAGACCTTGCACATTGTCCATTTTGAAACAGAAGACAAGTGATAAATCTAGCTTCATCAGCCATCACTAAGCACATGCACAGCCGTGTCAAAATATTTGTGTACTGGTATGAATGTACCGTTTTCGAAAGTCTAGTGACACAAAGCATTTTTAGTATGCTGTACTGTGCAACACTAGGTCATGGTGCAGTAGTATTTTGCATAAATACCATGCATTGCATAAAAAAAGAAAATTTTATATCAAGTCATTTAATCTAATGAATGCATCAGATTTGAAAGATATCAATCGAGGCAGAGTTGTCAACCCAGTAAATAGCATCTCTCCCAACTTATACACTTGATTGTCCTGTCTGGTTAGTATGTGATGTCATAACGTCATAAATATTTATTGTACATTTTGTATTTCTGCAGCTCTGTGTTTCTCTCAGCTACATTACATGTACCCTGGTCTGTATGAAACACCATTTTTTGTGTATAGAAGAATTACGATGATACCCACTCGACTTCTTGACATTCTGCCTGCCTGAAGTGCTGGTGTTCCATTGACGTGTACTTATTTTTATTCTTTTTATTTTTTCTCTGTCTAGCGATTTATAACTATGATGCTCGCAGTGAGGAGGAGCTTTCACTGCAAATTGGGGACACAGTACACATACTGGAGACGCATGAAGGTGAGTTTTACACTCGCACGCACATACTTCTCCCGTATGCCTGTGATGGATTCTCTCGGGTTTGACACCAGTGGCATTCTGGGAAAATGGAGCCGTATTTCTTTGTCAGAGGGAGTAATGCCTTGACTGCATCACGGCATGCAAGACCGGAGTCAGTCACATTCCATGAGCAGCCTCCATATTTTGCAATGCTTGATGTTTTTAGTAATTACTCCTCAAGCGTATTCATTATTATTATTTTTTTTTGTCAAATACAATCTCCTTCCATCCAAGCATTATTCAGTTGTTGCGCATAAGCATGCTTGGCCCCGAGCACATCCAATTTGTAAAAAAAAAATCATTACCTTCGAATGTTTCGTTCAGACCCTCAGAGATCGTGTCATGCGGTGATTTATTAAACACATCCCCCGGATACGGGGAAATCCGAGCGTTCACTTGTGTGTAGGAATGAGAGTTTTCACGCTGGTAATGAGATGCATATTGTCAGAGTAATGCAATCAGAGCTGTTTACAATATCAGTAATGTATTACATCTTGTCGCGCAGGATGGTACAGGGGACACCGGCTGAGGAGGCGCTCGAAAAAGGTGAGCTGATTTTATGAGGAGGTCTGGGCTTAAGAGATGAGTTATTAGTTTAGTGGAAGAGCTCGAGCCTCAGTCAAGTGCCTAGATTCCATGAGTCATTCTAGCCCTAATAATGTTTTTGATCATCGGTTTGGTTGTATTGAATAGTTGTGGATATAATACCAAAATCTATTTGATGTCTGCAGGGCATATTTCCTGCCTGTTACATACATTTGAAAGAGGCCACAGTTGAAGGCAGTGGGTAAGTCATGTGATTTATATAATGTCATTATTTTATTGCTTTTACTTTTAAAATGGAAAGATTTCAATAACACAACACAGGCTTAGTAGTTTGCACCTTCGCCTTGCACCTTCTGTATGCGTAGAGTGCATGTTCTCCCTTTGAAGCCAATGCGATTTTTCCCTAATGTGACCTCATATATTAAGAGACTCCCCCTTCCCCCCGCCCCCCTCTTACAGGTCTGCTCAACTCTTCCTAGCTCTGCCATTCTAAGCCATTCTACCCAAGACAAATTCCCTATATGTTGTACATTCCTGACCAAAAAAGTCGATTCTGATTAAGAAGTTAGTGATTAGTGCTTAGCGGATAATTTCTAAGAGATTGAGTCTTCGTCGGCTCTTATTTGGGTTTTACGTTTTTACTTGCTAAATATTAAGGATGGCATCAGGATCGTACACTCCTCAATAAGTTTCCCTTCATTTATTTATTTTTTTGTCAGAAATGTGGGTGGAAAAAGCCTGAAAATGGGTGACAAACTGAGTTATTAGTTCCCAGACATTGACATCTCTCATCCCTGTGTTCTGGTTGACTAAGAAAATGCATTCGGGGTATTTAAAACTACAGACACTGAAACCGGGTGAAACAGAAAGCGTGCCATCATGTATAGCAGAAAACCTGATCCGAGTTGTTTTAGCTTGAATTTTTTTTAGGAATGAACATGTTGTTGGATTTTATTATGTATTATGTCTTTTTTTTTTTTTTTTTATTAAATAATAATAAAAAAAAAACATTCTTGTTCTCATTTTGTCTAAGAAAGTTAAGTTACTTGCAGCTTGTGTACACCTCGGTAATGCATATGCCCACGAGTTAGGATTCAGCACAATACCTCTGACACACTGAGGGGGAAAAAAAACCCTTCAGCATGTTTAATTACATTCTAATCATCATCGTTAACATTTTTGAGACAAGAGTCTGGGGAGACGGGGCGGAGCTCTCTAGGCAATGCCACTTAATGTCAGAGAGTTCAAAACACTGGCATAAATCATTCCAGCCTAACACATCTTTGGGCTTAACTCCTGTCCCCATGGGGGAAGATCACTAGAGATCGAGGCAGTGTAATGTTACTTCTTAGGGATGAGAGTCGCTAGGGACCACCTGACACGATACTATAACAATACCAAGGTTGTGTATTTGATTTGTATTATGATTCTGTAAGTATCACAATTTTATAAATACTTTTTAGGGTTTACAAAGAAAGTCAAAGGCAAAAAGTAACTCTATAATATCTTGTTTCAACAAAGGTATGCCAGAGGGCATCTTTAAAAGCATAACACATCGAATCTTGAAGCAGATGAGCCAAAGCAACAAAAGGCCACACTGGGTGCCACTCCTGTCAGCAAAGAACAGGAACCTTAGATTACAATTTGCATGGGCTCACCAACATTTGACAATCGAAGATTGTCTTAATTTCTGCTGTAACATTCTGATGGTAGGGTCAGAATTTGATGTAAACAACATGAAAGTATGGATCTGTCCTACCTACTGGTCAGGTTGGCGATGGTGTGATTGTGGAGAAGCTATCTTCTTGGTACTCTCAGTACCGATTGAGCATGGTATAAAAGCCACGGCCGTACGGTACTGTTGCTGACCATGTCCATCCCGTTAAGACCACAGGATAACACGCAATGTTACAAGATCTCAAACCGAAAGATTCCTGTAATGGAATGAGACATTCGTTTCATGGATGTACAGTCGACAGTTCTGCAGCAGCTGCGTTATGCAGTCATGTCAATATAGACCAAAAACTGTAAGCAATTGTTTTCAGAACCTTGTTGAATCTGTGCCATAAATAATTTAGGCAGGTTTAAATGCAGAACAGGGGTCCAGCAATCCCCCCCCCCTCCCCCCAAAAAACAGAGAAGATTTTGCAGTCATTATGTCGAAACATGAATTGTCGCAAAAAGGGTTTGAAAGTTAATACATGGAAAAATATCTGTGCTTAAACTTTATGAGAAGACCCCCGTTAATGATGACCTTAACACATCCGTCACTGAGGTCTCATTATTTTAAATGATGCTCACCGTCTGAGTAGAAGTTGTATAATTACAGTTGTATAGTTCTGCCCTTGAAGTGGTTCACATTAACCCACTTGCACATCATCTTACTATTATATGTAAATTCAGTGTAAAAACGAGCATTTGGAGCACCGAGCTTTGATTCTAGTGGCGCTGCAGCTGCTGCTCAGTTAGCGAGTAATGTGCAGCTGTCCACGAACATGACTGAAATCATCTGAACGTGCCGTGCGGAGCGAGGAGGTCAGGCTTTATAATGAAAAGAGAGCACTTTTCTTTATTAAGACAAGATTGAAGATATAAGTTGAGTGTACTCTATGAAGAGGCCTTTTTTTTAAATAGCTGGAGCAGGTGCAAACTTAAAGCAGGCCTTTATTAGCAAACATTTTCAGGGATTGTGTGCTTGTGTAATTAAATAGCATGCTTGAGCAAAGCTGTCCCTGTAGTTTGATTCTCTTGTTCTTTTTGTCTTCGTTATGCTAGACCAAAGGAGACGGTCATTCCCACAGAGCTGCCTCTGGTGCATGAGGTCACCACCACTCTGCGAGAATGGGCTTCCATCTGGAGGGACTTGTATGTGGTGAGTAACCGTCTTAAGGTCCTTTTGTAAAGATCTTTATGTCCCGGTGAAGTACAGCGTGCGTCTCTGAGGTAATGAAGTGGATGATGCTTACGCATTTTCAGCGCAGGCCATGAAGCTGTGTGCCATCGGAATAAACTCGCTCATTGTTTTATTATAACATCAGCATTTAAATCGTAATGGAATAGTCTTTTTGAGATTCCTCTTATTGGTGAATAATTAAGAGCTCTTAAAAGAACACTTGATTTTGTGCGCCCTATCATTCAGAATTTTTAAAGGTTTTTATATGCTGTTAATCGATTAAAATATAATTTAGTTAATCACATAGATTTAATTTACTCACGATTAATCATAATGTTAAAATATTCATATGTACTTGTATTTTAAATGTGCAGTGTTGTAAAAAAGAAATGCATGACAAACTGGTTAGAAGAAAACAGATTATGCATTTTTGTAATATCTCAGACATTAACCTTTAACAAATGTTAAACTAAAATCGCTCGAATGGTAAACTTCTTGCCGCGGCAATTATATCATGAGCCCTGTCCGCTTCTATTGCGACGACCATGTCTGCTATCTCCTTTTTAATCTGGCTAGCGCATGCTTTGGCAAATATTAAATAATGAGCACACGTGGTGATGTTTCCTTACTCATCTTAGTGTCTGCACTAAACGTGCCGTTATCATACGCAGCCAGGTAACAGAGCTGCAATTATGGGAAGCCATTAGGGTCAAACTCTCCGTCATATGATTAATTTGCGTTAAAAATATAGTTACACGTTTAATGTTGATGCACTAATATTGACAGCCTTAATATATATATATATATATATATATGTGTGTGTATATATGTGTATATGTGTGTGTATATATAATATAAATATATATATATATATACATGTGTATATATATATATGTTTATTTATTTATTTATTTTTTGGGTTCTGGCAGTTACTTGTGCTCACAAATAATTAGAGCCTCCACATATTAAAGGTTATTTATCCTGATGCTTTTATGTTTTTGCTGTGTGTAATTTTACTATAAAATCATCACTAAGCTTCAAAAAACTCGGCTCCGAATTAAAACCCGTTCCTGATTGAGCTTTAATAGGGGTTGAGTCATGTGGAATATTTTTGTTTGGATCATTAATAAAGTAAGCCTATGGATAAATTAATATGCACATTGATGCTTATAATTAGCGCGATGACTAATGACTATTTTGATATTTAAATAACCTATGGATTATTAAATGATTAAGTGATTTTTCGGATTATGAAGCACAGAATTACTCAGTAGCACGTGTTTAGCGGTCAGCTTTTAAATTTATCACATCACATTTTAAGGCATGTCTAACAATAAAGAGAATGAAGATGAAAACCTCATTTTTAATGAATATGTACTGCTTAGGGAAAAGAAAATAAATAAGATTATTTTTTGTCCAAACTGAAAACCAAGTATAAGGAAAGTAGCAACAATAAAGAATAACGGTTACTTTAAGAGTAAAGATGGCAGGTGGAAATGTTGTCAGTTACTTTGAACTATTAGGAAAATATTAGTGTGTGTGGAGGAGGGGGCGTGGTCGAAGGGTGCGAGAGTCGGTTAAATTGGGGAAACGACACCCAGCAGAGGAGAACGTGGCTAATTAGTGTCTGTGTGTCGCTGTTGAAATGCTAAGTCAGTATGCAAGCATGCACGCGCAGGGCTGATAAACCATCAACAGCGCCTTGTGTGATTGACTTAAAACGGTTCACAGAGGAGGACTGTAAATAAACCTGCAGCTCGCAGCCACACACAGACACTAATTAGCCACATTCTCCTCAGAAGTATGTCCTTTCTCACATTACCTGACTCTCAATGCTTTCACAGAGCTCCGCTTAACCACACCCCCAACCACAAAGTCCCTCCCCCAATCACGCCCGCCGTTAAAGGGATAGTTCAGGGTTTTCAAGCCTGTTTTTAATTCAAATTAAAAGTAAAAGTTTATTACTATTGGTCTTTTTCAATATAAATGTTCCACACAGACCACGAGTAAAGTTTTTCACCCGGAACGTGTTAGAACATTGTGTTTAGTACAAATTGCACTTTTACTTCCCCAGAAATAGCCGTGTGGTTAGCTATATAGCTAGTTCTGGGAAGAGAAAAGGGTTAAATTTGAACCAAGTTGATTTAGGTCAGAGTGAGCGCAGGAGATTCATACGAGGTGTTTGTTGAACTCGGCTTCTGTGTGACAAACTTCACAGTCGATGTGCAGAGCTGGAACTTTTATAACGACCTATAGTGTACTTACTGTACGTACACCGACTTGAAAAAAAAACAAAAAAAAACTGAACTATCCCTTCAAACGGAGTGCACCACTCGGACACCTTACAAATTTTTGGTCAGAAGGATGTTACCTTAAGTAATAATGTTTGTCAACTAATCTACATTTAAATTTGTTGGCAACTAATTTCATCATTGATTATCCACTGAATCCTTCTACTTAACACCTGGCCTTCTTGTAATTCCCCTCTGCTTGTGTTTAATGCTACTCTTGATATTTCAGTCTGTGCCAGTATAAATTTTGAGCTAGGATTTTTAATAAGTTATTGAAATCTGAATGTAATTAATAAAACATTCGACAGCTCTTATACTCTGTGCCTGATACCCTGCATCATCTTGGCCAGAAGTACATGCATGTCAATTAAATCTTCAATTTTTTATCACTTTTTATTACCTTTTTTTTTTTTTTTTTTAAAGTTCATGTGTAGTTCATGATGTTGCTTCTTATTAAAATTCTCACTCCTGCTGTGTCAGAGCGAACATGGCAGCTTAATTAGCCCTCATTGCACTGGATGTACAGTCTAAGCAGTCTGTGTGCTTGTGCTTCGCAGGGTGACAAGCGTGAGATGTTTAATACTGTTCGTGACATGATCTACGATCTCATCGAGTGGCGATCACAGATTCTATCAGGAACTCTTCCGCAGGACGAGCTCTCCGAACTCAAGCAGAAAGTCACCTCCAAGATCGACTACGGCAACAAGTACGTGCTCTCAGCTTCCACTTCCTGCTTTATGCTAAGTAGTCTACTCAGTGCCTCATGCCTTAATGCAATAAGAGAGAAATTTAAAGGGGGGAAAAAGGGGTTCCCACTTAACCTGCAATAAAGAGTGCGACAAGATTTAGCATTAAAGTGCTTATAAGTCATCATGCAATGTTTAGTGTTAAGTGGTGAACTGGGATTGGTTCGTACAAACAAAATGTGTCTGATCTGATTTTTTTGTTTTGATTCATTTTTTTTTTTTTTTTATTGGAACATGTTATGCCAAATAATAATAATTTTTTTTTATTTGACATGCCTGAATATTTTTAGCATTTTCAGAGCAGTTAGAGGAGCTCACCTGTACACTGAGTGGTCGAGGCTGTGGTATTTAAAAGCGTGAACCATGTACAAATGTCACGTTTGAATAAATTAGTTAGAATTACAAGCCTCGTACTTGAGAACGCTCGACACGTCCAGCTCACAATGAGGCATGCAGTTAAACGCAAGGATTTGCTTTGATGCGGCACAGTGTGTGATTAATGTGTTTGAGGAGAGTGTGAAAGACACATTATTTGCCCCTCTATTTATTTTAAGGTGTCTTTTAAAGAAATACATGGCTGGGTGATTTTATAATCTCACTGTCTGGCGTCACCCAGAACAGCATGGGTTCCATTTGGTGTCTGGTTCCTCTTAAGGTTTCCTTCTCATGTTTTGTCAGCGAGGTTTTACTTCGCCGCTGTCGCCTCTGGGTTGCTCATTAGACATCTAAATCTACTAAAGATCCAATTCGGCATTTCCGTGAGGCTGCTTTGTGTCAGATGTATATTTTGTTCAAAGCATTATATAAATAAAACTGAATCACACTTTCTCTTTCGGAGAGGTTTTTCCGAACTATGGCATTTTGACTCACCTGAAGTGTTTTTTTTATTTTTTTTATCTCCCCTGAAACTCTGAAGCATCGAAAGCTTGTTTCAGATGAAAGATTTTTCGTTGAAACAAGTCTAAACTGGTTCCTATTTTAATACCTAAGAGAAAAAGTTGCGTTATAGAAATGAACTGTACATTTAAAATATCTAAAGTATGCATCTGTCATTGTCAATCACCAAACCCTTGATACAGCTGTTTGTCTGTTTCCGTTCCCCTGCTCGACTTCTCCTGTCCTGTCCTGTCCTGTCCTGCTCTGCTCGTCAGGGTTCTGGATCTGGATCTGGTAGTAAGAGATAAGGATGGGAACATTTTGGACCCAGACCTCACCAGCACCATCAACCTGTTCCGAGCACACGAGGCTGCGTCCAGACAGATCGAAGAACGCATTCAGGAAGAAAAGGTAAAAAAAAAAAAAACAAGCTTCTAGTCAGATAAAGCTGACTTATAACAGAACCTCACGTTAAATTATTGCATAATTACTGTACAAGTAATTAAATGAAGATTGAGTTAAATAAAAAAAAAAAGTTTTTCATAGTTGTTGTTAGTATTTCGGGTGCTTTGTCAAGGGGTCGCTGTGGCAGATCAATCAATCCCGCACAGGTTTTTACTTCTTATTTATCTGGGGTCGGGACCGGCTCTGCATCTATTGGCGGGGGTTTGGGTATTGGGTGGGAGCTGAACCCGTGCCTTCAGATAAGAGAATGGAAGGCGAGAAACTTACCACTGAGCCTCCAATGCACATATTTCTGTATATTTTTTTATGAGTAAGTTGTCCATCTATATTATATAGTGTATGAATTCCTGCTTCTTAAAATGGCAGTTTTTTGGATCATATTACATTTTCTTTATTATTTCTTAGTTCAAAAAAACTTGACATTTAAAAATAAAATACCATTATTTACCATTCATTTACTTTGTTTACTTATTAGTGTTTATTATATAAAGCAAAAGCCTTTATTAATGTGTTGTTTTTTTTTTGTTTGTTTTGTTTTTTGTCTTTGTGACTGGTGTTAGTATTGTCAATAAGGATGTGTTAGGTAGTGACATGCAATATCAGTGGGTTGCTACACCCTATACTACTCAGACACCTCATGCGGTGCTTGTCTGATTTAAGAGATTTTAATTTATCATTTGTTAAATAATAATTTGAGAGTTTATAAAACTGCAGAGTGTTTACTCTAAACAGTTTGTCATGCATTATTGTATTCTACCATTACACGTTTATAATACAGTGGAACCTTGAATTACGAGCGGGAGCTAGTTTGTTCTGGAAGCGTGCTTGTATTTCAAAACACTCGTAAATCAAAGCGAATTTCCCCTTTGATAAAAAATAATTGAAACTTCGTGCCACAGCCTAAAAAATAAATACATAAAATAATTAACACAAAATATAAACTAAAAATAGAAAAATTAACCTGCACTTTACCTTAAAAAAAAAAAGGAATAAAAAAATCCTGACGGATAAGTTTTTCCGTTTATGCATGCAGCCGCTGTGTGTGTGTGTGTGTGTGTGTGTGTGTGTGTGTGTGTGTGTGTGTGTGTGTGTGTGTGTGTGTGTGTGTGTGTGTGTGTGAACCTAAAGTAAGAGGAGAGGAGGTCAAAACCCTCCCTCTTCCCGTCTTTTACAGTACCACTTCCTCCTCTCTTATTTAAGTTTCACACACAATAACAAAAAAACATCGCTAACAACTCTCACGCTAACGGAATCACTGTTATAAATTAAACATAAAAAACAAATTAACTAGCACTTTACCTTTGAAAAGAACCGTGACAGAGCAGAGTTAATTTCTAGAGGTGTGTGTGTGTGAAGGCGGGAGGAGGGATGTGTGTGTGTGTGAATGAGCATGGTGTCAAATTACCTGCACGCGCACACAGCGGGGTGCTGACCCAGGGAGAAAAAGAAAAGGGATCTTTAACCTCTCTAATGAGACTTAATTTTGCTTTACATGTGCGCGCACACACATGTTATAATAAACAGTATACACACGCTGTACACACATGCATAAAAACCCAAAACAGACTATGACTGAGATTAACTAGATTGAAATTTTTTATTGATTGACAGGATTAATCCTATTATTAACCCACTTCCAGTTTTAGTGCTTGTGAACAATACCCCCAGCTAAAGTTACAAGCTTTTAGATGTTATCAGTTATAATATTTATCCTGATTGCCATACTCGCCTTTTATCTACTACGAGACCTTTAATAAGAATGCGGTAGAGTCCTGAATACTATTTACCATGGGAAAATATACAAGTGTCTTTTTGTGAAATTCCTCTTTTTAATGCAGTGAGACTTGGTCCTTTGACTAAACATTTTGAGGGAGCAATGGACCAGCTTTCAGTCTGCCAGATCTGAGTCCTAAAGCCTCTTACATCTATGCATGCACTCTTGTGCATTCTCACTGATGTTTACTCTCATCCTTTTTTTTCCCCTCCCATGCCTGTAACGTATGCATACAAGCGGGTGCACACTTGTCCTGCAGCGTCACAAAGTGCATCCTAATTTGAAACGCAGGACTAATAGACGAATAGACAGGTGTGACGTTTGGATAAGCTCAGACGCGTGATCTCTCTCTTCATATCTGCTCTGAATTGCAGAGCATGAGTTAAATGTAGGACCTTCTTGTGCATTCTCTCTCTCGCTCGCTCACACACATACATTGCATCATATGCTAAGTTTATAATATTATAGACAACATTATGGTAACATCAATTTGTGGAGGTTAATTGTTTTTCTCTGCCATTTTAGTTTTCTCGAATCCGTGCATATTTTTCAGATGCTCATGTTTGTTCTGGCCCGTGGGCTTTTAATGCTGTAAAAGCTCTTAGAATTTATTATTTCTACAGTATAGTCAGTGTCTGACACGATCCAGCACAGGTTTATTCTACTAAATATCCACTTAGACTTAAAAGTATGTGCTTTCTGATCCATTATCCTATTTTGTTGGATTACAATAGCACCATGGCTTCAATGAATGTTTGGAGTGGTCTGGAGGACAGGTCACTAGGCTTCATATTAGGCACGATTGATTTGTACTGTGCCCAGGAACGACTGCTTGCCCCTTCCCCATCCCCACTGGCACGCACCCACATTATTTTTGTTCTCCGTACTGGGGTATGCTTGTGTAATTTGCACTTTTCCATACAACAGGTGGCGGTGTACCCTTACTTGGTACAGCTTGCTTCCATCATTCCATTATGGTGCACGAGTCATGAAGGCAAGGGCTCATACGGTCAGGTTACTTTCTGTTTGGCGATGGCTGGGAAAGGTTTGCTCTCGTCAGTGGAGGAAATATCTTGTTGATAAATAAAGCCGCAGTTTCAGGACTGGAGGACTATAATTAGCAGTCTTTCAGTGCTGGCGCTGAGGTCGTTTTGATAAATGCTCCATGATTAAATAATAAATGGATGATCCTGGTAGCTGCCATTTTGTTAACCTGCATGCACGAAAGTGTCATATGGATTTGTGGAGCTGATTTAAAGCTTGAGGAATTTTTCCATGCAAGTTATTTTTCAGGATCCTGAATTGGAAAGTAATTTTTTTCCCTTATCTCTCTTTCTTTTTTTTTTCTTTTCTTTTCCAAGTCTCAGAGACAAAATCTGGATCTGAGTCGACAGGCCAAGTTTGCTTCCACGCCATCCTTTGCTCTCTTTGTGACGCTGAAGAACGTGGTGTGTAAGATCGGCGAGGACGCTGAGGTGCTCATGTCCCTCTATGACCCCAACGAGTACAAATTCATCAGGTATTCATTCAGACACACACTCAGTACTCGCGCAATAACTGCACTGCATCATCTGTTAGCAGGCAATTAGGAGGTGAAATTGATTAAAAAAGGATTAAATCCTCATCAGACAAAATGCACAGTTATAATGCTTATGTAGCTTATAGCTATAAAGACGAATATAATGCCTCCACAGGACATTTGTGTATTGAAAAGGAAATATTATATTACTGCTAGCGTTTCAGGAATATTCTAAAAGTGCCATTGAAAAGGTCACTGCCCACTTTGACCATAAATAATGATTGGATCAGCAGCTGCACCTCTCACTGATGCAAGGTGCACACAAAGGGTAACAGTCCTGACGCCGCTTCACGGTTATTGAGGTTTAACTTTTGCAACAGCTTGCAAAGTGCTTATTTACGAGTTCGGCAAGCTGTACCCCAACTAGGCTGTTCTGGCTAATCCTGCCTGTGTTTTGCCTGTGCCAAGCATGCCAGCAGAGAGAGGCTTTTTCCCACAGAATCAAATTAAGAAGCCGGTACATAGTCATCTGGAGGAGGAAAGAGGGGACAGGAATGCGACAATGACAATTGTTACAAGCGCTATACAAACAAAATTGAATTGAATGCACCTTATGCATATTGCAAGCTGCAAAGGCGCATTTGACACTTTATCGTGATGTACAGTTAAATGTTTACTGATAGCCTATAGACTAGATTTGATTCCATGTAGGGCTAGCCTTTTTCTAATGATGGGTTGCAGAAACTTTATAATAGCCGACCTTTTGGCAGCTAATTGTTAGGGTTTGCTCAGTCAGTAGTATTGATTAACTAGTGTAAGTGATTTGAGGTTGTTTATTCTTTCATCAACCAACATGTACATTATACAACGTATACTGAACATGGCCCATGATTTAACACTGGGATAAGTGCATCAGTAGCAGGGGATTGTGTAGAGAAATAAAGGGAGTTTTTACTCTCATTACTGTGTGCTCTGTTATTGTGCACATCTCAATTGGAACTCCACTCGTCCACACTCGAACAGAATGTAAACGCGATCTCGCACCTTCATTCCGCGCACTTCATGGTAACACATGAAAATTTCAGTTCGTTTCAAAATTCAACAGATGGCATTGTACATTTTTTAAAACGTGCTATGAGTGTGCAGTTCTACACAAACATAGTTGTAGGCACAGATAGTCTAAAATAAAACGGTGCACTCAATTAAACTGTCTGTATTTACTCTTATTGCTACATCTTTTGAAAATGTATAATCAAAGTTTTTTTTCCTTCTTTTTCTTTATTTTTGTTACATTCGCCATTTCTTTTTTTTCCCCATGTACAGATATGATTGCACATTTAGAAATCTTAGTCTGCAGTATATGCTTTAATATGCTGGTCAAAATTTCAGTTTTGTTTAGCTTCCTTGTCAACCTGCGTGAGGTAGAATAAAAAAAAAAGGTGTGTACTAATTTAAAATGCTATTACATTGAAACACTGTGATTAATAAAAATGCTCGAACAGTGATGAGTTTGCCTGGATGAAGATCCATGAGTTTACTGCAACATTTATAAGGAGTGTTAAGGGACAACAACGAGCCCAGTGATCACTGTTTTCAATTGGTATTAGGTATTTGCATTTATATCGGTGTTGTATAAGAGAAGACCTTTTTCCCCTTTCTTGCAGTGAGAACTATCTCGTCCGGTGGTCCAGCTCTGGTCTGGTTAAAGACATCGATCAGCTTCACAACCTGCGAGCCGTGTTCACAGTGCGTACCCTTCCTGTCACTTCTGCTCTTTGCTCATTTGTTTAAATAAAATCAAGTCGAATGAGGAGGGGATCTCATTTATATCAATTCTTTATGATGAAATATTCTGGCTCTTAATAATTGTCAGATGTAACATCGCAGTGTAGAGGTAGCTCTCGTTCTCCTATTTCAGGTAAACATTAAGACAATGAATCAACCAAGCATGACACTTTTTCCCCCAAAGAAAGCATTGTATTCCAGTTGAATAATTATAGTATTTACTAAAAGAGAATTTTTTTTGGTTAACATCATAATTAGAGAATTGTGTTAAAACTAATTACACCTTAATCAAGAGACGATGGAATCAGTGCATTAGTGGAACGTGCAGCCCAGCTGATTTCATGAAGCGCCTTCATCACCCATTATTGATTAGAATATTGTCTGAATGTTATATAATATATTATTCAATAGCCACTTCTCCAGTTGCACTGATGGATAGGAGCAGCTGCATCATGTTTGAACATGACGTTCCACCACAGGACATGAGGCACTGTACCAATCAGACTCCATTAGGGTGTTACAGTTTACCCTGCGTAAGAGCACTCCACTCACTTTGGGAAAGATCCAATCAGCAGATCAATCATTCTCCGCCTCACACAGACAGAGAAGAAATAAAACTACCCAGTGTTTACCAGACACATCTGCATCCAGCCTATGGGAGATTCCTTCTTCCGTCTTCTTCTTCCAGAAGCACTTTTTTTTTTTGGTCCTCATTTTCAGACCCACGTACTGTGTGTGTACAGTAATGAGATGATGTGTGCTTGTGGTTTGCATACAGGATCTGGGCAGTGAGGATCTGAAGCGGGAGAAAATCAGTTTCGTCTGTCAGATCGTCCGGGTCGGGCGCATGGAGCTGCGAGACAACAACACTAAAAAGCTGACATCCGGGCTCCGAAGGCCCTTCGGAGTGGCAGGTAAATAGTGGTTACACACTCCACCTAAGGCAGTAAGCCTTCCAGATATCCATTTTACTGGTCTGTCTGACTGATGCGTCACAGCATGGAAGCAAATGAAGATTTGGGATATTATAATGCTGTTCCTAAGTGGCCTCCCATTACACAGCGTATATAAAAGCAGAAAATGTGGAACCTTTACAATGGTTTTGTTTGCATCATAACATTAAATGGTACAAAGGGTGCCATTAATTTTATTTAAAAAAATTAAATAATTTAAAAGATTTTTTATTTATGGCCAAATTTCCCAAGGAGTTCTGTATCTGTTGTTTTATCAGCATTATGTTAAATTTATTTATGTTACATAAAGTATTACATATTTATTGAGCAAACTGTGAAAAATTGTTTGAGATTTAACTTAATTTGTTAATGATAAATAGTATTTTTTTTATTATGAGTAAGAAATGAAATCAAGTTAAAAGCAAATGATGAGAACCTTACTTGGTGTCAAAAAATATATATAATAAATCAGAATAATGGAATTATGATAAAGTTGTATGGGAATAAACAAATAACTTTGTGAACATGTGCAAGCATGATGTTTGAAAAGAGATAAGTTAAAGTGGAAAGTGTTGCTAGCCCGAGTTGTATGATAAACGCATATACTTTGGTAAAGAAGGGTCCAGTCATACACCTTTTGTAGACAAGTTTGTATGCCCTACATACAGTATTTAAAGACTTTGTCCTGGCATGCGGTTTATACAGTAACTTGACAACAGCAGCTACAATCAGGTTTGTTAAACACGTGACAGGTGGAGCGAGCAAAGAAACGTGTCTTGAGGCTTTTCTCCTAGTTGCGTGAATATCTTTGCTAATCAGAGGTCACAGGAATAGGTTGAGGAATTGGTGAGTGATTTCTCCCTGGTGGCAGAGATGGCTGCTCCACAGTAAACTAATTAGATTGGCTCTCAGCCCACCACTCATCACCAGAGAAAATCAGCTCTGGTTTCTCTGTCTGATAAGAGGAGCTTAAGCTTAGAGGGTTCATAGCGGAGATCTCATTGGCACAGACGTGATCGCTACTTCTCCACGCAGCCAATTTGTCAGGCTTTACGTTGCGATAATATGAAATGTGCTCAGAGGCACCAAAATATCTCCAGTGTGCTTAGGATACATTAAGGGTGTAACACAATACCATTGTCTTTATCTGGATCTCTTTTGTGCTCCTGTTTTTTTAAGTAATCCACAGGTTGATATTTGTGTCCTTCTGAATCATTAAATTGATTAGATGGTAATGCTTATGAAAGCAAGTTTAGTTGGAAATGTTATAGAAGGAACATGCATGCTCTTGTTAATAAATGTGACCATAATGAATGTTCGGAAAGCTTCCTGTCGAAATGTTTTTTTGCGTATGCATGAAAAGTTTTCTTCTGCATCCTGCCAGATTTACCCAGATGCTCTAGCCACCCTTATTGCAAGCTAGTTGGTGTTTATATCTGTATTGGTATCCATATGCAACAGATTATTCGTGCAATCTGAACAACATATGTGGATCCAGTTGCATCGTAGTATACTTCCGAATCTGCTGTTACGATGTTGTAATCTGACAGGGTGTACAGACAGCCTCCGTGCTTTGATGTGGTCTGAGTGGTGGTGTTTTTTTATTTTATTTTTTTTATACTCCATGCATGTGGGAATGAAGGAAGATGTGGGAGGATGTGCAACTGTCAGCTCCAACATCAAACAGGTTTTTGAAGTGGGAAGGAGAAAAAAGCATCATTTTTTTTTTTTCCTCTTCACCTTTCTAAAAAATAGTTTCTCACAGAGTAGCTGAGTAAAATGGCACCTCAGCAGCACTGCTTTCATCAGCGCCCCACTGCCTCCATAACCCACAAGTAACCATAAGATTTCGCTTGGCAGACTCTCATTGTGGCCAAGAGCTGCCTGCTGTCTCAGAAGGAGGCCATTTGACTGATGCTGCAAGCAACCACGTCCCATCCTGCAGTAACGACAAACTTTTCCTTTCTTTTTTTTTTTCTTTTCCCCCTCTGTTTCCATAGTAATGGATGTGACAGATATAATCACCGGCAAAATGGACGACGAAGACAAGCAGCACTTCATCCCCTTTCAGCCGTGAGTATAAACGCACAGTTTGACTGCTTACAATGCAGCCTGCGCTCGTCTTGTTTTATTGCTCTAAAATAGCGTATGTTGTATGTTTTCGAAGAAAATCGTGCCAATAACAGAACAGATCGTGCTACCGGCTTTTTTAAATATATTATTATATGTAGTAAGTTTATTACAACACTTCTGATCAGATGTCTATCTCAGATGGCATGACTCAAAAAAAAATGCGTTAGGACTTTAAACACCACCATAAGCACCAAGGTCTATGTCCGTGATCTTCAGCTCCAGACCTGGACTGCACGAGTTCAACAGGCTGTTGGTGAATTACAAACTGTGCTGGATGCACGACAGGACTGGAGTTAAAGATCCCTGGTCTGTGTGAACACTAACGCAACAATTTCCACTGTAGCCTTTAAGCACGCCAAAACAGATAGAGAGCAGGTGTTTAAAATGCCCCGAGACTACAGTGTTAACTCCGGCCCTGTGCCTCGGGCCTCCTCCTGGGTCATGCACTATAGGTTTTCTTTGGTTTAAAGCTCCTGGTACGTGATTAACTGTAGCCCGGGCCACTTGTTTCTGCTTGTTACCTCCTGGCTCAATTAAGCAGAGCTCATTAACTGCTGTCCACGAGGAGCGAGTAACCCTTTCTCTCTCAGGATTCTCACTCTAATTGGATCTCTTGTAGTCTGCCCTGCAGGCGTTTTAACCTCTTCCAGCCCAGGAGAAGCCTGGATACAATTACGCCCCCTCGCATTCTTCTGATAAGATGCATTCTCTCAAATGTTATGGTAAAGCATACATTCAGCGTCCGTGCGTCTCCGGTCTCCCTGGACATCTAGTCTTGTGAGCAGCCCAGTGCGGAGGATGTGCAGGTCATTAACTGCAATGGCACAAGATGGAAGAGATCACAGAATCCGAGTCTCTTCCTAAGGTAATGTTGTTCAAGAGATGCTGTTGTTTAAAGGAAGACCGATTCGGCTGATCGGCAGGAAAGATGGGTGTTTCAAATGTTTATTGTGTTTGTTGTCGATGCTCTCTCTCTTTGAGACCCTTTTGTTTTGTCTTAATAGTCTTGTAGCTGTGTCTCAGAACAAAGCCGTCAGGGTTGGCGCTGCACAGTTAATCACAACAAAATCGAAATCGCAACATGAACCTGTGTAGTTATTTAGAGAAAAGGTGCAATTTAATACGCACAATGCATGCCAGTCAGTAATTCATGTGGAGTCTTGCCTGAAGAACACTCAGCATGGCCTATGAACTCGGGGACTCGAGATAAAACTGTCCAATCAAAAGCCTTTGTTGTTAAAATCAGCCTTGTGCTTTTCGAATATTAATATAAATAATTAATATGAAGCACTCGCACGCATCATGCTGAATAAGAAAACGTCAAAGAGACAAGAAAATCACAGATGCTGTCACTTAAAGTATTCATATATACACATATCGAAGGCCATGGTGGCCATGTGAAAGAAGGCTTTCAGAAAACTAATAAACACATGAAGTAGAAATATACAGTAATGTGCAAAAAATCTTGTGCCACTGCTTCTTTTTTCATATTTTGCTTCCAAAGAGCCAGACCTTCCTGTATTTTTCATGCTGTTTTGAGGAACAGTTCTCTAAGCTTCCTGATGGTCTTTCATTTTCAGTCTAGTCCCTACCAGTCTAGTCCCTCCAAAGCAATTTCAGAGGAATTTGTTTTCTTTTTAAACCGTGCAGTGACCTACAGTATAAATCATTTTAGGGAAAAAAAAATCCAACTTAAGACACAAAGTGAGAAACCGGAGAAGATGATGACAGATTATCCGGCCGGTGATTAGTAAACTAGAACAGACGAGAGGAGAAATGAGGTTGCTGCTGAGGTTGTGTTATACCAAACAACCAATTTTTACTTCGTATCTTTAGGCACTTTGCAGCATTTCGCAGTAAACATTTGTTCCCATTTTCTTAATTAAACTGAATTTTATTTAATATGAAGGAATGAGGGGGCTCAGGACTTTTGTACAGTGCTGTAAATTGCCATCATGAAACTTCCTCTAGTGACGTTATTTGCTTTTAGACTCTATAAATAAGTTTGAATGTTAAATTGTCATTTAATAGTTAAATATTGTAGTTTAAATTGTGATGGGTCAAAATAATAACAATATGAAATTTTAAAAAATCGTGCATTCAGTCAGGGTTTAGATTATTATTTTTACGGTATCTGCACATTTGCTAAGGTGTCAGACGGTACCAAGTCTGACGAGTACCAGTGGCGCCAATAATTACAGTTTAGCCACAAAGTTTAGGGTATTTGACTCCCTGCACTGGAGATATTGGACAAACATACTGACTTTAATTCTGTACACCAGGGAAAAGGATGCGACAAGCCAAGCATCCATTTGCTTTTAATTAGTTTTGTTTAGTGTTATTTCCCTCCAGGTGAATTTTACCTTATGTTACAAGGCTTGGTTTGGTAAACCAGTAGCCAAGAGGGTGAGGTTGTAGTCTCTGTTCAGTGAAGTGCAGGGTAGTAGAATGTACTAATCATTTCTGCTGCTAGTGATCACCCTTTTGTCCGCTGATGTGCGCTAAAGTGTTTGTGGGAAAACATTGGGGTTCCTCTTTGCTTGAAAAAGATTTCTTGTTAGCAGTTTTGGCACCTCAGGGGTCGGATTGTTGGTTAGTGATAACTGTTACAGCGGATCCTTTTCACATCCACATTGAAACTAATCTCACTTCTTGTGCCATGTTAGCCAGAAGTTCTAGTACATTTGAAATTAGAAACAGGAAATTGAAATTCCAAGACTTGCTAGGTATTAGTCACAGCTTCGTTCAGGTTTATGTTTCACTTTGAGCGGCAACTCAGGCAAATGAAATAAAGAATATTGCTGAGCTAAAGATAAACATTACTTCAGAAAAGGGAGAAAGTTTTTTTTAAGGGATTTTATGTTAACTTTATTTTAGATTTATCTTTATCCAGGGTGGGTAAAAAGTGACTAGACAGTAAAAATTGTGTAATAAAGTCCTTTTTTTAAAGGGGGGGGGATTTTTTTCCCCAATGTCCAATTCCACCCACACCAGTCAGGGAGTGCCAACCGCATCTTTTCGAACTGCTTACTCACGCGCCTTTGAGGGCGGCGTAACACATTCAGAGGACAGCGCTATCCACTCCTTCCACTTGCATGAGCTCACAGACGCCAATGATTGACTGTAGAGTCGTGATTGATGTGATAGCGCTAAGTGCCTCCCATCCTTTCCCTCTGAGAAAGCTCGGCCAAACCACTCCCTCCAGGCCCCCGGCTACGAGAGGCTACAGCATCACCTAGGAATCGAACTAACAATCTCTGGAAGATGAGTCGAACACTTTACCACTGCGCCACTCGGGTCACTAAAGTCTTTATTTCTATCAAATTGTTCATCTACTTTATTACATAGAAAAATTTAAGAAAATCTGCACATGAACAATGGAATTCCACACATCATAGCATGCTGCGACCTTAGCATGATCCTGAACAGTCAATTGGTCAGCCATCTTTTTTCCCCTCTTGCGGGCTATGCCTGTATTATTGACGCGGGAAATAGGAAATCCTATTTCCTATAGTCTATTTGGAGACTGCTTTCATGATGACTCCAGTGATACTACAAGTTCTATTGCCATTAAATATTTTCTAGTTAATGTTCATGAAAACAAATGTGTATACCTTTATTCTTCCTGCATCGGTTGAATTCAGGTGCCATCGGTCAAAGGTGGTGCTTTGATCTCACCGCTATGAAACAAAACGTATCCACATCTAAATGTCTTTCGTTGCTTTACTGTAAAGGAAACGAAGCAAAAGAAACAAACAAAAAAAAACTTAAAAGACCCAAAGCATGTGTGTGTGGTCAAGATAACGTGCAGTAACTTAACTCTTTGTGACGTCACAGTTACAATAAAAGCTGCGTATCGGAAACCTGAATATAAATTTGCAGATTGTAGAGATAAAAAGCCTTTTTTAGGTTCAGTTCTCTTGTACGAGCATCAGATGCAGAGTTTTTTTTAGCACTCCAAATTTTACCAAATGATTTTACTCTTGTGCGTTTTTGTGTGCGCTGTTTGTGCCAGTTTGTCAGTGTTTTGTCTCTTTTGGCTTTTGCATTTGGGGCCACACAAAAACACACACTGCAAACACTTGGCTCTGCCACTAACCACTTATCCAGCTTCAACACTTCTTTTCACTACGTAACATTTTGACTTATTTTCAGTATTCACACAGCACTAGAGCAGCACTCTTTTACTGTGTCTGTGTGTCGCTGTGTGTCCTGTTTAAGATGTGAGGGTCGGTCCTTCTGGTGCTCAGGACATAAGTTTCAGTTTCTGTCACACACCCTCAGGGCAGCTTCTTGTCCAGCATTAGGATGCGTCTCTTTAGGCTTGTGTCTTGTCAGGACTGAGAGTGGAGCGGAGCGGAGTGGAGTGTAGCGGCTCATAAATTGCACTCTCTCTTTCTCTCTCTGTCTTTTTATTACCCACCCTTAATCACTGTTTGCTAACAAAATGGCTTTTGTCTTCTGTCATGGTATTTGCATCACTGTTTTGGTCTTTTCCCTCTGTTCTCTCCCCTTCCTCCCCCATTCCCTTTATCATCCTCCTGCCCTTCTTCACACTCTGCTCTTCATCTTCATCTTCCACTTTTTTGTTCGTTCTTTTGTTTTTCGTTTGTCTTTCTTTATTGCTTGCTTTTTCTTTCCCCCTCCCCGTCTCCCCCACCCCCCTCCCTCCCTGTGGTGTGTTGCCCGTCATCGTGTGTGAACTCCAGGCTTGCGCTGGATGACGCCATCCGCCACAGGCAGCTGAACATCTCCCGTTTTTCACCCAGGGTGGCAGGAGAGAACGACTTTCTCCAGAGCGTCATCAACAAAGTCATCAGCGCCAAAGAGGTCAATCATAAGGGCCAAGGTAAGACGCACCTGCAGCGCGCGCGCGTACACACACACACACACACACACACACACACACACACACACACACACACACACACACTTCCTTATCAACTCGCATTACATTTACGACATTTGGCGGACACCCTTATTCAGAGCGACATTTTATCCCATTATACTTCTGAGCAGTTAAGGGTTGAGGTCTTGCTCAAGGGCCCAACAAAGACAGCTGGGGTTTGAACCTGGGACCTTCTGATCAGTAGTCCAACCCCTGCCCCATACACTCTCATTCCCATACACCAACCGGGGTTTCAAACATGATTATCTGCATACAAATACTTTAAGAAAGTCTGAGAAGCCACTTCTTTTATTGTCTTTCCTGAAATGCTGACGAGTCAAAACACTCCTCTGACTCTAGAGATGCCGGTATAGTATTTTTTTATTCTCCTTCTTGCAATTTATTTTCTCCCTGCTGTTTAATATTTGCTCTCTGGGCTAATTTAAACAAGTAATAAGTGTCTAAAGTTTAGCATTATGTTTACAGCACATCTGGTGCAGGCCTTCATGGCTAAAAATCATCTTATACGAGAGCGGTTGCAGTTTTGGAAGCAGAGGGTGAACAGATAATAAAAGTGTAGACCATTAGGCAACCCTGCAATGCATAAAAGTGACATGTAGGATTATACAATCAATTCATGTTTTAAAAGGAATTTACTGCTATAATTCAGTGTTTAATAAAAACATGCAATATAATGATACAGTAATTGATTAGAATAATTCCGACACGATTTACTATTCCATTTGAGTAAGTGGTTAGATTTTAATACTACAAATCAATACTTATTATTTAGTATTTTATTCTAATCCAGTAAAAAAACAATTTATAATTCAGTATGTAATTAAAATTCAGTATTTGACTAAAATTTAGCTCTATACTTCAGTATTTAATCTTTATTCAGTGTTAAAGTCAAGTATTTGGCTGATTTAGTACTATTATTTAGAATTAGATTTTTCATCCGTTAGTTCACTGTAAGTTAGTGCTGTAATTCAGTATTTGATTATTATCTATTGTAAAAACATAATTTTAATATCAAACTTAGCACTTTATCTAAATACTTGATTATAATTCAGTATTAAAATACAGGATTTGACAGTATAACAATGAAGTATTTGAGTACAATTATGTTAAACTAAACTTCAAATTTCGCATCTCGCCCCTACACTAGTCCTGGTTCCTGGTTGTGGATTGCAAATTTAGACCAAGTGTAGAAATGCCTTAAGAGTAAATAATATATTCTATTGATTAAAAGTGAATAATGTTTTGGAAGAGTCATATGTATCAAATGGATTGCATCAATTGTACACATCTATATTTGTAGTCAAAAAGGAAAAAAGCTTAAGTTTTAGGACACGAGGCGGGAACTGAACCCGCGACACGGTGGTCCTAACTACTATGCCACTGTGCCGCCGTACCACCTTTGAAGCTAATTAAATTATCCATTATTATTTTTTCCAAAAGTCCTTAAAGGTATAAATGTTTTATATGTACACGTTGTGTTTATGAATCGCTGTCACTGTGTGTAATGTTCACAATCAGAGAAAAGTAAGCTGCTACATGCTTGTGTTGTGTTTTACCGTTCTGAGTTTTATCACAGGATAGACAACAAACTAATCCCATACAAATAAGACTATTCTGTTCATTTTAAGTAAGATTAGGCCTAGCCTCAGGTACTGCTGAGGTCCATAGATGTGTGTTTTTTTTTTTTTAAAGACACCTGATCAATAGGTAGCCACATGAGACAGACAAGCGACATAAATCAACAGTTCAATATAAGATCAACTAGAAGTTTTATTTTACTTTGTGTTCTGCCAAGCTAAAGCGAATTACAATAGCTTGAACAGCGTTTAACTGTTTGATTAGACGGCTACATAATGAGTACCAGTGTTAGAATCCCTAATTAAAATGCGACTCAGACATGTGTGCGTGTGTGTGTGTGTCTTTAGCGCGATCTGACCTCTCGTTACTTCACTGCTCCCCGTGCCGTGTTTATGCCAGCTGGAGAGCGGCAGTTTCACCGCCAGCTGGATTTGTTATGACGCACAAACTGTCTGCTGGTGTCATGTCACATGGCTCTCTGGAGCACTAAATGCTGCCCTCATCTCCCTCTGCTCACAGAGGAGACGGCACGGAGGAAGAGAGATGGACAGATGCACCCTGATTCAAACGCGCTTACGCATTAAGATACTTTTCTGCTCGCTGGTTCGTAATTGTTAATAGCTTAACCGTGGAACATTTTAATATCTGGTAATGAGTGACGGTAGAAATCAGCTGGAAACGGTTATCAAAAATTGCATTTGAGACACATCTTGTATAATTCTTTTAAAAGCAAATTGAAGAAATAATTACCTCTACGCTTCTCTTACTTAAAGAGTGCCGGTTCATTTCATTTAGCTCGTTATGGGATATTAGATTTAAAAAAAAAAAAAAAAAAACATGCACAATGAACAATGCATTTCAGGGTCTTGGATGGTTTTATTGGCAACGAATCCAAGCTGTGCTGCTTAATTGTTTTCTAAACGGTTGCTAATGCTGGTGTTGTGAAATAGTGCAGCTTGGATGAAGGAGGTGGTTGTGTGGAAGCGCGAGAGGAAAAAAGTGCGCAGAGATGTAATTAATTAGAGGACCAATGAAAGAAACATTTTAAATAAAGAGTCTCAGCGCAGTGATGCAGTGTGGAAACACCTGTCTGTCGGGCACATTTAATAGCCCACATGGGGTGATTGCAAAAAACCAACACAATCCCCGGGAGTGAGTTACAGATCTTGTTTCGTTTATTTTTTAAGTAATATTAGGAAGCACTGCGAATGTTTGTCAGCAATGTGCTGCAGCTCTTTTGTTTCAGTAGTTGGTGGAAATATAACACAGAGATACAGTACGTGGTAAATGTTCAATTGAAAAAAAAAAAAAAATTAAATGTTTAATTGAGAATGTGCATCTATTTGCAACTTTATATTTAGAATCCCAAAGTGGGCTAAAAGTTTCTGCTCGCATCTCTAATATTTATAGTACAGTGGAACCTTGGATTACGAGCATAATTTGTTCTGGAAGCGGGCTCGTATTCCAAATTTAATTTTAAGAAATAATGAAAACTTAAATTATTCGTTCCACAGCCCCCCCCCCCAAAAAAAAAAAAAATTAATTAATACAAAATATAAGTAAAAATAAAACAAATTACCTTTAAAAAAAAGTAAAAATTAATCCAGACAGATAAGTGTTTCCGTTTATGCGCGCAGGTGCTGTGTGTGTGTGTGTGCCTGCGTGCTTGTGTGTGCGCGCACATACGCACACATTAACGAAAAGAAAAATCGCGTAAGCGCATAAATGAATCACTGTTGTAAAGTGAAACAAACAAATGAACCTGCACACATTACCTTTAAAAAGAATCGTTGCAGAGTTTCTGTGTAAAGCAGAGAGTGTGCGTCTGTATGTGTGTGGGAAGCCGAGGGGGGGTTAATGATACTTGCTTTTGCTTTATACGCGCGCTTAAGAAACAGTACATATTATAAGAAACGGTACGCGCGTGCTGTACACACACGCTTACAAACACAAAATAAAATATGTTTTACGCGCACACATGTGGTCACAGTGTTGTAGTAAACAATTTACGTGTGCATGGATGTTGATTATACCAGTAAGAGATGCGCACTAAGACCCAGCAGGGGAGACGATTACCTACAATTTCGCAGCGCACGAGAGAGGTTCAGTTGTGATCACGTGACGCTCGGCGTCAAAACAAGAAGCGCATGCGTGACACATGATACTTGGTACTTGTAAACCAAGTCTTGTTCGTTTTCCAAGTCAAAATTTATTAAAAATCTTTGCTCGCAGTTCGAGGTTCCACTGTATATAATTTTAACATTTCAAGATCAGACTTGTAGCTTGTACAACAGACTAGGGACAATGTTTTACTACTTAATGCCGAGTTAATTGTTGACTTCATGAAGCCTGGACTGGATCACTCACCAGCCCGACTGTGGAGAGAACCCAAAGCTGCAGGTTCATGGTTGTGTACTTGACGAAGGGGTCTTTTTTCAACTCTCCACATCATCTGAGGTTTTGAGGACCATTTGGATCATCCGGGTATTTCTTTCAACCCTTTCCACCGCCTTCGGGAAGGTCTATATACACAAGACCCCCAACATTTTGGACGTTACACACCTTCCCTCTTATGGGCTTTTTACTCTCTTACAATCTGGCAGCAGTTTTCAGAACATCTGGGATGCCTCCATCAAGCCAGTACTAGCAAGGTGTGCTTAACAAAGTGGCCAGGGTGTGTACTTAATCATTATAGAGACATTTTCGAGAACAGCATTAAAAAACTTTGTTGCATTAACAAAGTTATTTAAGGAAATCACTCTTCACTACTGACAAAGAATACAAATTGATAGATAGATTGATGGACTAAAAGTTCCTGCTCGCATTTCTAATATAATGGGCGGCACCTGGCAAACCTTTGGGTGGTCGGAGTTGAAGCCATATTTCCAAGCTCAAGCTCGAACCCGGAATCGTGGAGCTACAGTACGTCCCTGTGTCAGTGGATTAAAGTAAAAATGCATTCTATGTGTGCAACTAATCCTTTCGACATTACTAAAAAAAGTTCTTGAGAGAACCTGTATCATCTAAAGGTCATACAAAATATTTATTATAATAAAGAAATATTATAATATATCTGGGCCTTTTGTAATACTAGTATTTTGTCTTGTCCAATATTATTTGTAAGTACAGGATCTGTGTGTGTAAATTGTGGCTGTAGAATTACATAACCTTGATCCTTTTACTCAAGTCCAATAACCCGAACGTATAGCAGAAATTAAATATGTATTATACTATAAAATGAAACGCTGCCGCTTTTTCTTTTAAATTATGCAGCGTGTTTCATTATAAACCTCCAGCAATAAGCATGTTCTGGGAATTCACGTTGTAACTCTGCAGGTGACAACAGACGTCTTTAGCGCACAGACTCTTTGGTGAATAAAATGAATATAATGCAGTGCTGCAGTATTAATGGTCACATTACAGAGAGCTGTGAGAATAATATATGAATGTTTTATTGCATATTGCATCATGCGGAGTTTCGATACGCCGCTTGGGTGCGTGTACGTTTGTGTTAGTTATAGAAAGTCTGAGATTGTGTAATTTCCCCCTGGTCTCTGTTTTGTTTAGGGCTGTGGGTCACTCTGAAGCTGTTGCCTGGCGATATCCATCAGATCCGGAAGGATTTCCCCCACCTGGTGGACCGCTCCACTGCCGTCGCCCGCAAAATGGGCTTCCCTGAGATCATCATGCCAGGTGCAAATTAAATCCATTTATCACCCTGCAGATCCCTGCGCTGTTTTGTTCCCTTTCATTGCTTTTGTGTTTTTATATTGTCTGTTTCTGCACACTGAGGCTTTTAATTATGTAAAATATATTATAACGCTCAATTTAGCAAATAGGATGAAAACTATAAAGGTTTATAAAAGGTATGTGCTGTAGAATTCTAAGAAATTTATTTTTTTTCCTCCATAACATTTTTTTTTAAACACAGCCCATGTTCTGTGTGCTGCGTTTTTGAAGAAGTAAGCTATTGTCATGTTTTTCAGGTGACGTTCGTAATGACATTTATGTGACGCTGACTCATGGGGACTTCGACAAAGGCAGTAAAACTACACCCAAGAATGTGGAAGTCACCATGTCTGTGTATGATGAGGATGGCAAGAGGCTGGAGGTATATAATGAGACTTGGTACTCTCTGTTAATTGTACGCACGCATGCATGCACGCGCACACACACACACACACATGCACACACTCACACAGTCTCAGTTGCCAGAGCAGTCTGCTGTTGCCCACCTGCCCTTTAAAGATGTTGAGCAGAAGACTCCGCTAAACCATCTGCCCTCCGTCTGTCCAACATTCTCTCGCTCTTTTCTCTCTCTCGCTTTCTCTCTCTCTTTCTCTCTCTCTCTCTCTCTCTAAGATTTAAGATTCAAAGGTTGCATTATTGGCATGAAAAAATATGGACACATGCTTTGCCAAATCTCAGTTACAGACTTTGTGAACAAATCAGCAAATGCTCACACGTAAGCCCAGCATCTGTAAATAATCTCCATCTTGTCTAAGAATTCCAAGACATTACACATATTCTAATTATGTTAAAAGAGTGAAATTAATTCCCACACCTGTCACCACCTGTCAGTCTCTCTCTCTCTCTCTCTCTCTCTCTCTCTCTCTCTCTCCATGTTTGCCTGTGCTTCTATCTCCTCCTTTACCTTGTTACCCATCTGTCTGTCCTCTGTTCGTCTGGTTCTGACCCCCTACTGTCTCTGATAGACGGCCGGTCAGTTAGAGCTCTTAATTAGTGCCTGTCTCAAGGCATTAGGAGCTCTAAGTGATGATTGATAAGGCTAACTGACTTGGTGTGTGTGGGTGTGTGTGTGGGGGGGGGAATTTAGCCATCAGTTTTAGCACTTTCCTTCCCTGCTCACATCCCTAAAGTTACTAACTCAAAAATTATATATTTTTTTACTGACACATTTTTAAATGAAATATTTAATATTTTAACTATTATTTAATTAAATATTCGAACTGTTTTATTAATATATTTAATTGGTCGCTCAAACCGTTTAATCAGAATATAACTTCTTAGACATGATAAAATTAGATTTGTCCGCGGTAAATTATTTAATCAGCTGGAAATATAAAAGCAGAAGTAGTATCTAATGTTTATTTTTTATGATAAATCTCGACTTCTAGAATTGTGAATGCCCCCTCCCCGATATGATTTCATGATACCTAGGGATCAATTCCATTTGTATTACGACCATTTATTACTATATTTTATGTACTGATATATATATGATATACGGCATATATTTTGTGTGTAAATTTTTTTTGGTAGTTTTTCAATTTTGTTACACTATGTCAATTTAATACATTTCAAATGGTGAGCCAGTCAATAATATATTTATTCCAACAAGAGATTACCTACTGAACAGATTATAAATGGTTTACACCACCCCACTCATTCTAATTGAAATGATCATTCATTGTCAGTATTATACTGATTAGGATATTATTATGAATATCATTGGCATGTTAGTGTTTCTGCAAACACACCTGGTGGCAGTTTCTCAGCCTCTGCTACATCACTTCATTTACCTAAATAGTGAAATAAACTGATGTAACTTTAAAACCTTGTTGTGTCTCTTCGGCAGAACGTGATCTTCCCTGGTGCCGGAGACGAGGGGATTACAGAGTACAAGTCGGTCATTTACTATCAGGTCAAACAGCCGCGCTGGTTCGAGACCATCAAGGTGAGAAAGCTTCCAGTTTCAGGTTCTTCTACACAGATTTGAACACAAACTGAAAAATACAAACGGATCCAAAGTGTTTCATCTTCTACAGGATCATGGGCTGTGCATCCAGTATGCATAAAGACAGAGCATTTATTTTGTCAGGAAGTGCCAAGTCAAGGAAATAAATGGAACCCCATTTAAGGAAGCAGTGAATCAGCAGCCGCCGTGGCAGCACTTTCTGTTTCTTCGCTGCTGCTGGAATTTCATCTTGTCATCTGCTTCTCTATAATTGTGTGACAAATTCCTCAGATAAATATTTCAGATGTCATCAAAAAGAAGTTTTGCATGTTGCGTGTTTTTAATAAAAAGAAAGAGGAATAAAATTTCCAATAATATAAACAGATTACAGAATATTATTTAACAAAGGAAAACATGTAATTATCGCTATGGAGACGATGCTTATTAAATATTTATAGAGAAAGCCTACTGGAAAGTTTTTCATGACAGGACAAAAAACACCCAGAAATCTTTTCCTGCATCAGCACATCCCGCCGTGACTTCTTTTATTCTTTACAAAAGAAACAACCCTTTTTTTATCTTTTCTTATTAGTGTGTCAGACCTGTGTATGTGGGTGTGAGGCCTTTAAGGGATTTCTTTATTTTGTTAATATTATTTTTTCTCTCCTAGGTGGCGATCCCTATTGAGGATGTTAACAGGAGTCATCTGCGCTTCACTTTCAAACATCGATCTTCTCAAGACTGTGAGTGCATGTCTAAACACAAAAACACTCATCCTTTACGCATGCACACACACACACACACACACACACACACACATCTAACACTCAGTGATGCATAGACATTACACTACTGTGCTGTGTACATAAATATTAATGATCCACTGCTGGTGGCTTCACATTTACACATGAAGACAAACACATAGAGTTTTTATTTCTAAAACACGGTTTTATTTATTTGATTAAGTAATTAATAATTTTTTTTGGAGTATAACAAATACCCAAATAACTTTAATAGAAATTTTATAATTATTTTAATTAAAAATGAACTTAATAAAAATGTAACATTTATTATTATACATTTAAATAAATAATTATTTTTACTTATTAACTTAAACATTCAGCCTTGTTTTAAATGCTTTTCTTTAAAGACGCGGATGCTCTGCTCTGTAGTATCTATAGCAGGCATCACCATTATCGCGACTGAGTGATTGTTCCATCCGGACGCTGATGCTTTTTTGATAAATGCCAGTAATATACCAGCGCTTATTCCTTTGAGGTGGGCGTGGCTATACGTGCCACTCAACAGAGCCAATCAACGCAATAATTTACTGTGTACTGCACAGATGTGTAGAGTGCGCGGAAGAAACAGAAACAAAAGCATGATACAGCATGAGGAAAGTAAACTATAAAAACAGAACCTTTGATGATAAATGTACAAGTCAATGTTTATTTTTCTTGCGGGAATGTGAACCGTCAGTATGAGACAAAATACGGAGTATGTTCTTGAATGACTTCAAGGGCAAGTTTGCCATTTGATGTCACAACACACGTAGGAAGGACGAGTTATAAAAGCTGGTGCTGACGTCTGCTCATTTTTACCTATAAAGCTTCTGAAGCCAGGGGGCGGAGCCTAATGACATTTGGCATTCTTGAAACAAACAATTGATGTTGAGTATTTTTAACGCTTCAGTGTACAAACCTTTAATCCAGCAGTAATGATGTAGCAAAGTACTTGCTTTTAATTATGCATACATGTACTCATGATGATGGCTGCTTTGCTGTTTAGTGCATAGCTTTTGCACATCCTCAGGTGTGCCCACAAAATGCAATATGCATTTAAACTATGATGGCAGTGTAGTCAACAGGCATGTCAAAATATTCTGATTGGAAAAGGTGTGACCAGATCTGCAGTTGTCCCCCACCTGTATGATGTATCTTTACCACTACGGTGACAAATTTGTATATCAAAACATCATAAATATCGACATGGAAATTGCTAAAGATATCACAGCAGTGCTGATATTCTATACAACTGCACGATGTCGAGTGTGATATTGCTTTGATAGAATAGCTCTACAAATAACATTTATTAACAGATTATAATTAGTTTTTTTATTTAACCAATTATTTTGCTTTGGCAACACATATCATTCCGCAACTGGCAGATTTAGTGTTGAACTGGGAACCGACAGTAAGCAACTGTTAGTGTAATTAATGGGTGAAAATAGTTTTAAATTCTTACTTGTGCTATGTAATCAAAGGAGAATAAAGCATTGAGGTGTTGGGCAGTGTTGATGGATTTACTTTACATTTCCATTTTTTCCATTTTACAATAGTGTTATATGGAATGCTAGTGCTCTGTGTATGGTGTAAAATCTCTTTTTCCACACCAAAGAGTGTCCTCGATCAGAGTTAAAATGACAATATTGATAAATGTATGAATGAATTTTCTTTGCTGTACAGTAAGTGCCTTTATTGACTGGTTTTGTACCAGGGTTTCGGTAGGCAACTGCTCTCCCCTCTTTCCGGTGCGACGGACCACACTGACCTAATTTCACCCACCACCAGTTTAATTAACGACTCGTAAAACACCTGCGAAATTGAAGTGTAGCATACAGTTAAACCTCCCAGTGCTGCTCACTCACTCACTCACTCATCTTCTATACCGCTTTATCCTGTATTCAGGGTCGCGGGGGCCTGGAGCCTATCCCAGGAGACTTGGGGCACGAGGCAGGGTACACCTTGGACAGGGTGCCAATCCATCACAGGGCACACACACGCGCACACACTCGCAGTGCTGCGGTTTTTTAAAATATACTTACATATTATATAATTATTCCAAGTTGTATAAAATATAATTTGTAAATATATTTGTGTATATGATTTTATCATTGTAAGCAGTTTTAGTATGTTTACAGTGCAAAACGCACAAAGATGGCGTCATTGGATGTTACTATTTCCATGATTCAGGATTTCCGTGGGAGTTAGCTAATAATTTAGATGATAATTTAATTTCATAATTAAGATAGTGATTCATGCAAATAAAAAAATATGTAAAAATAAGTAAAACCTTTCGAAATAAAAAATGAATCTAAAAGAGAAAAGGCACTCACTAAGCCAACAGAGATTTATGATTGATCATGGGGAACTCTGGCATGCCCGTGGCAGCTCAGCAGTGCACTGCTTCTCTCTCCAGCTCACTGACCGGGACATAAGCCAAGAAAGGCAGTCTTATATTCGGCAAGTAAGACTGCACCCTCACGGGCGAGCCTGGCAACACTCCTCCGGAGAAAATAGCTTAACTGTGTTGAAATAGTCGCTAGATTTTCTTCCTAATTTTTACCTAATTTAGTCATGTCCAGTTCCCACCTGTCTCTAAGGACACAGAGTTAGGGGCGTGTGAAGCCGCTTTGTGTGAGCTCACAGGCGCTCATGATTAAGTAGTGTCGATATGATGAATGCGTGGGTGTAAGTACACACCACCTCACCCCACCCCAAAGAGAGCACAGCCAATATGCTCTCTAGACTCGCGCCTACGGATTGCTATAGGATCGGGAACAAGCTCACAGCATCTGAATGCCACTGTTAACTTTTTTGGAAAAAAGTTGGTAAACAGGTGTCATGAGTCACCAAATCTGGAGAGAAAGTATGACAGAAGTATGCCGTTACTTTTTTTGCCACTTTTTTGAAAAAGTAGTGACAACTTCAAACTGTCGTCATTCTCAGTATAAATGCTGCAGATATAGTAAGCATTATACAAAGAAAATTTTTCTCCTTTTTCTGAAGCTATGTGAGGAAACATAGCTGCACGATAGCAGTCCCTCCATGTTTTTCAAGAATAGAGAATGCTCTATAGTCCCCTGAGTGCTGCATGTCACTCTGACTTCGCAAAACAAAGCGGGGAACTATAGTGATTCAAAGTCAGACATTGTTTTCTAAAATATCATGTTAAGCTGTTAAGTGCGGCGGAAGCTGAAATGCCTTCCCATGCCAACAGAAGATGCTGTTATGGGCAATTAGGAGGAATAGCTGTACCCCTTTCATCTCAGCTGGGTCACTGAGGATAAAGTGCTTTAACAAACCCACATCGCTCAAATATGCATTATCAAACTAGCTATCTAAAGCTTGATAACAAGGTCATGTTCTTATTTTAGAGTTGTCAATAATGGACATGTTTAGCTTGGGAACGTTATTCAGCTGACTGTTGAGTTTAAGGCATCTGGCAAGGCATCTTGATGTCCTTGATTTTGTGAGCATCAAGGGATTTGTAAGGGATTTTGCCTTCGGTTAGATTTTCCATAAGATCTGAATATTTTTCATGCTTTTTCATGCTAGACCGTGGTTTAGCATCATTTATCCACTGACAATACACCATTTGAAAGTGCAAGTTCAGCTGAATGCCATTTTTTAATGCTTTATAGATTCTTCAGTCAGGTTGTTGCTGTAGCTGATCTCACAAACTTTTTTAAGGCAAGCATTTTTGCCTTAAAACTTCAGGTTTAAAGGTCCCATATTTTACTTCTTTATTAACAAGGTAATACACATCTCAGAGATACCCCCAGTTGTGTTGTGCTTTAGATGGAATAATAGTACAGCAGTACTGGGTTGGTAGGGGTATCCTCTTTTATGATGTCACATTGGGGGAAATCTAATTGGCTTTTTTTTTTTAACCCCAGCCAAAACAATAATGGAAAAAAGGACAATTTTTAAAAAATTTGAGAAACAGGCGGCACAGTGGTGTAGTGGTTCGCACTGGCGCCTTGCACCTCCAAGGTCCGGGTTCGATTCCCAGCTCTGTGTGCGTAATTGCATGTCCCCCCTGTGCTTGGTGGGTTTCCTCCGGGTACTCCGGTTTCCTCCCACAGTTTAAAGATATACAGGTTAGGCTAATTGGCATTCCCAAATTGGTGTTGTGTGTGAATGTGTGTATATGTGTGTGTGCCCTGTGATGGATTTTGTGTGGGTTTGAATAGAGACATTAATATACTTTAATTCCTTCATAAAGTTAGTTTTAGTTTTTATTTGCAGTGTTATTTGATTTCTGTGTAATGCATTCAAGCAAAGTTGTAATAGTGCTAAGCCATCTCATCTGCTGGCTAGGGGTGTGTGTGTGTGTGTGTGAGAGTGATAGAGAGAGAGAGTAAGATGGGAAAAACCTGCATTGGAGTGTTTATTGATTTGGAAATGATGTGATGCAATAAAGCTTTTCAGCAAGTCAGGGTGTGTTTGTGTGTGAATAGCTGTGTGTTTGTGTAGATGTAATACAGTGCGATGTTCTTTTGCAATTGTTCACGCTTAGGAAAGTGTGTGTTTCTGTGTGTGTTGGCAAACATTCCTCCCCATCTGCTGTGGCATGGTGTAGTAGGTGCTGCTTGGTTGCTAGAGAGCAACGTATGTAAAATAATCAATTAAGGAAACCTGCAAGCCTGCTGTGTCCTCAAACACACACACTGTCAGATGTTAGATTACAGCGGCATGATGGTGATCATGACAGACGCTGCAGCTGCGGTGTGGTGGAATTCATTTAACATTTAGTGTTTTTTTCCTTTTATATTAACTTCAAGAGAGTTTAAGAAGATTAGTCTTCCTAACATTAATACTCTCACCCTCTCTCAATTATTCTGCATACTGCTTATCCTGGTGTCTCTCCGTGTGGGTTACACTCTGGATGGGGTGCCAATCCATCACATGGCACATATACACACACACACCCTATTATTATTGGCAATTTTGAAAAACTGATTAGCCTACTCTGCATATCTTCGGACTGTGGGAGGAAACCATAGAACCCAGAGGAAACCCAACAGGAAGATCATGCAATTTGCACAAAACAGACTCAAAGGCAAGAATCAACCTCTTGACTCTGGAGATGTGCGGCCACAGTACCTAACATTAACTTTAAATAAAAATAAAAAACATTAGTTCATCCCAAAATTGAACTAATAACGCTGTATATTTTTTATATGCATTTATGAGTGTGCAATTGAATCACGTAAAAATTTTAGTTTATTACCAAATTCAACAGCGCTTCAAACACACTTATGAATGTGTGTTAACTTTAGCACAGCTAGTTAACTTTAAATATAAAAAGGGTAAAACCTTTTTTTCAATAAAGTGAGCTGTTTCACTGATGGCAAATCCATGTGGTATAAACAGAATACAACACTTCAGAGCATGCTCTCATTGGAAAAGAATCAACCTCCATCTCGCTTCATGTCAGGTTTCATAACAATTACCAGTTGAGGATTTTTTTTCTTAGATCACGTGCCATCGTGTTCCATATTCCTTACTTAACACACCCATGTAAGTCCTGACAAGCCTGCAGAAACATTTATAAAGCTGTATACTGGCAAGAACTTTGATCATAGTGCTGTCAGCTTGTCATAACACCCGAGTCAAGTGACGTTGACGTTTGCTGACATTATGACACCTACCGTTATGTTTGAGCAACGTGACTTGTGGACCGGGTGGGAAAATGTGACTTCACACTTCAAAATAGTTCTATATTATTACAAGTCAAGATTCAGATTTCAGATTGACAATTGCATGACGTTGTGCTGACTTTTTTTCTTTTTGTGATGCTAAACGAAGGTGACTTTGGTTTACATGATGGTCCTATTAGGAAGAAGCAGTCTTCATACACCAACCTGACCCAGACGATGAATATACGATACATGCGTTCTGAACGCGTATGCAGGATTAGCTGAAAGAGCATCGCCTTTATGTTTGCGTAGTACCGTGTGACGATGAAGAGATGAACAGAATGTTCTGGTGAAGGGGCTGGATCTGAATTCTCCACCAGTGCTGTAACATTTCTCTTCCTTCTGTTTCAAATTTGACATTTCTTGTTGGAGTTTTTTTTCCTTATTTTTGGCCAAGTGTTGCATAATGATGACTTCTACTCAAATGTCACTCGCAATTATCTGTTCACAGATTTCGTTACTCTCTATTGTTCTTTCTTCTTCTTCTCGGCTTGAATTCTTTTTTATTTATTTTTTTAATAAATACATCTATTGTTTTACGTAATGATATAGTTACACAATTATATATGCAGATTTATGTAATTTAAAAAGGCAGTAATGCTACACTGATTGATACAGATGCGAGTGCAAAATAACCCAGCTGTTTTTATGCAAAACCCGAGCATGCCTTTAAATATGAGCAGCTTACTTACTCTACTTATTTTATCTTTTGTGAACAGGATAAAAAAAAATCACACTTTTTGAGACTTTAGAGTCTCAGTATGATTGAAATACTAATGTTTTTAGGAATTCAGTCGTGCAAATGTGTGGAATTTTAGAGGCATCACACCATTAATTTACAAAAGGTCAGTCTATTTTACTGTCCCTTTCATTTTAAAGCTTTATACCAAGAGTACAAGAGTCTTTTTACTCCCTGGTGTGTTTGAGAGATTTTACCAGGCTTACTAGCATCTTCTCCCTATTTCAGTCATGTCCAATTCCCACCTGTCTCTTAGGGCACTCTGCTATCAATGACCAGACTGCTGCTGCTGCTTACGCGTCTTTACGGAGCGGCACGCGGATGAAAGTGCTATCCGCCTCTTCCACATGTCCGGGCTCACAGATGCCTCTCGGCTCCTATTAGGCTCCGCCCCCCCCCCCAGCTATAAAAACTGTATAGGTAAAATGGCCTGATGACCAAATTTGTAAATTTTTACATTTAACAAAGATGGTGAATTTAGCAGAGAATTTCAAATTGAAGACAAACACGTTTCTGAACATTTAAAAAGCCGTTTAAGACCAATAAAAATTACTAAATGGTGTTCTTTATTTCGAAATGTTGCACATCTTTGCTTTTACCTAGACCTGTGTCTCTGTTCCTTTATCTGTCACCATCCATCCGTCTGTCACTTTCTGACTGTCCTCCATCACTGAGTTATGACTGAACTTTACCGAAATGATGGACACTGAAGATTCTACAGTGTTCTTTTCTGTAACCATGGTAACAGAAGTCATTCCATGACCTTTGTGACCTCTTCTTTTGCCCATCATTATGGTGGGTGCATGTGCTTTTTTGGGTTCTAGGGTTGAAGTTCTCAGAGAGAGAAAGATGGTGTGTGTGTGTGTGTGTGTGTGTGTGTGTGTGTGTGTGTGTGTGTGTGTGTTCCTGGTCTGTGGGGATTTGGTGCTGGATGATGCAGTGGGTTTGATGGCTGTAGTCACTTGGAAGGCTGACATTTGCAGCCCCCCAGGGAGCAGTTTGTCTCAGTTTGAGAGAATTGGAGCAATTTTTCAAATGACAATTTCACCTCTGATTAAACTCAGAAAGGCACCGTTGGAAGAAATGCGCAGTGCGGCCTCCCACTAAACTTCAATTACAGCTTTAATAATGTTTCATTGAAATTGGTCCTTGGTCAGTAAGTGGTGTATCTTTGGGGTAATAAACCTTCATGCTTTGGGTGTCGGTTTTCAAACTTTTGAGCGGCACACTTTGATTCATGAGCATTTGTTTGTTTGGTTTGATCAACTGTTTGTTGATCCCCCGCCCTCCCCCATTTAATTAATAATTTTGTTCAGCATTTTATTAATTTATTATTCAGTTATTAAGTGATTGATTAATTTCTTATTTAAAATGAGGTTTATTAGCTTTTTCGTTACTTTGAGAATTGAAGCAGAGCCCTATGTTTCTTTTATGTTGAGAACGAGGGCCTGATAGTAAAGTGGTTATTTAAGGAAGCTGTTAGCTCATTATTTGTAATATATGTTTAAGTGAAATTAAATAAAAGGTTGCTTTTGCGTATCTTCGACAGAATCAATGTGGCCTACAAACACCAGAAATACAGAGTATTTCAGCAAGCGCCAAGTGTGCTCTCAGGTGTGTGAAGCGTCTGTGGCTGCATCTATTAAGCCACTCTAGTGTGTCACCTTGCAGTGGACAGAGTGCCAAAATATCCCGTGTTATCCAGTCCTCCGCCCAGGAATGTGGCCAACCAGCCTCAAAACACAAATTAATCCTTGAATCATGAACTGTCTGTGTGTACTCGGCTGTTGGCTTCCGCCACGACGCCAGCTCCAATTTTACAGCAGAAGTTTTACTGAGGAGACTTGGCTGTCTCTCTCTTTGAGTAATATTCATCTCCCTCATCCTTTCTCTGTCTCTCTCTCTCTCTCTCTCTCTCTCTCTTTCTCTCTCTCTCTGGTTTTTTGTCTCGGTGCGCAGGCTGCTTGTGTGGATTTATGAAGCGGCGATGTGGGAGGGTTGTGGTCTGCTGAATGTAAATTTGAACTTGTTGTGCAGCTCTTGATGTGTTTAAGTCTAGTGATGGAGAGAGCGCCATAACGCCGCTCCTCTGTTTATGCTAATTTTGGCCTCTTCACCCACTCACACCCTCGTGTTTGAGTGTAGCTAATGTCATCCGTTTGACACAGCTCGTGTGTATTTTAAGCCCGGCTGTTGGTTTCCTCCATGGAGTCTCAGAATGAAGATGAAATGTCAGGTTTATATGTGCACTGCAACAAAGGTGCCAATGTTGAATATTTAGTTATTAACTTATTTATTGACTTAATTACTGCCTTTCTCACTTACTTACTGACTTGTGCGCTAGTGGTAGTTATTGCCTAGCTGAAAAACTGGATCACATTTTTACTGGCATATTGGTTTACTTATTGATTCCTGGCTTTTTACTGACAAGGATTTTCTCTCTCTGTTCCAATTACTGACTTGCGTCCTGACTTGCGTCCTGACTTGCGTCCTGACTTGCGTCCTGACTTGCGTCCTGACTTGCGTCCTGACTTGCGTCCTGACTTACGTCCTGACTTACGTCCTGACTTCCTGGCCAAGGTACTTGCTTTATGACCTAATAACCTGCTACAGAGTTACCGACTGACTTAGTGAATTACTTACTTATTACATATTAACTTACTGATTGTGATGAATGACTTACTTACTTGCCTAATTAATTATTTACCAACTTTCTTACTTCCATGCTTACTGACCTATATTCTTGCTGCCGGTAGTATTGTTTTTCGCTTACCTGCTAACTTTTTGGCTTATTCAGTGATTATATACAGTAGTTACTTCCTGGCTTTCTTACAGTCCTGCTTGCTGACTTACTTACTTACTTAACTACCTTACTGACAATTTTACTGCCTACCTTACAGACTTGCTGTCTGTTACTCAATTTTTAATAGGTTAGATTTTTGACTATAATTAATGGCATACTTGCTAACTGGGCTGTTATTTTAAAGTCTTAAAATAAATGATTGAATTTTTTTTTTATGCTTTGTATTCAGTGACTTTTATACATAAACTTGGGTAACAATTTTAATATTTTTCCGGTGTTTGAAATTGCTGGAGTCAAATTGACCACAAGGATAAAAGATGTTAGTAAATTTGAAGGTAACAGGAGGGTTAAGTGCCCAACAGTGGCGATTTGTTGGTGCTGAGATTTGAACCTGAGACTCTCTGATTGGTACTCCAATGCCTTAACCACTTTTAATTAATGATCAGTAATCAGTGTCCTAAATACATTGACGTACTTACATGATTTTCTTATTAAGTTACTTACTGGCGTTCTTAATGGCCTACTTACTAACTTTACACTTCTACTGACCTTCTCTCTTACTGGCCGTTTTCACTGGCTTGGTTATTGACATGCTTTCTTACTGTATTCCTTACTGGTTTACTTGCTGACTTTCTGCTTTGCTTATTTAACCCCGAGTGCATTATGTACTTAATGGCTTATTGGCTGTGTTACGTACTGGTTTCTTATCGGCTTACGTACAGCTTTATTGGATTTTGACTTTCTCTCCTACTCGCTGATTTGCAGCTTTTCTATTTAACTTATTCTGCATTGTTTTTAGCAATTATAGTATAAAACATAAGCACCACATTGAACTGTTCATGCGTCTTTCAATTCGGCTGTGCCTTGATTGTGTCAGTATGTGTTAATGCATTACAGGTAATTAAATAAAAATGTAAATGCTACATTTGTGGTTAAGGGCAGACGGGTGTGAAAATCATTTTGCTTGTAAATTGGCTTAATTGTAATAATTGTGGCGTCCATTTAGAATAAAATAACCATGATTAAGCGTCATCATGCTTCTGTAATACTGTTATGTCACGTTGGCTTTACCATTTTTCGTTCTTTTTAGGTTTCCAGTTTCTTCTTACACGCTGTAGACCTTGTGTTAGACTCACTTTCAAGGGTTACTCTTGCATTCTTAGTTTCCTTTTAACCAAAAACTGTTTACAAGCCTTTATAAAGATCCAAAATGTGCTCGAGAGGCTTACACTCAGACAGATGGGCTTTTAAAAGCTTAGCACCGTTTCTTACAGCCCTGCTACTGAATTAGTCATTCCTGTTTGTGCTGGATATGCACAACACTCTCGTGATATAATATTAATGTACGTGTGTTTTTCTTTCTTTTTTCACTTTTGCTCATGCAGACAAAGACAGGTCAGAGAAGATCTTCGCCTTGTCTTTCGTGAAGCTGATGAGATATGACGGCACAACACTCAGGGACGGAGAACACGATCTTATCGTCTACAAGGTAACTTCTCCCTCATGTACGCAGACTGCCTGGTGTTTCAGTATGTTCACACTCGGTGACGTGAGGCGCGTCTTGAGTTCGCAGTCCTGATGCCGCTTAGCCCTTGACTCTGTAATCGTTAAACGTTCATGCTTTTTTTAGGGCCTTTTCTTCTGCAGTTTTGCATATCAAATGTCAGAATTATGCTGAGCCTGACCTGGGCATATCCCTATCGAGTTATGCTAATCGGCTGTGAGGATGCGCGCTCATCCGATCAGCGTTAAATGTCCTCCTCTCATCTGCCTCGTCTCACCTGTAGCAGAGTCTGCAGGCTCCTTGAGATCAGGCATATTTTTTAAGACCGTCAGTGCGAATTAGAATAAAACTTTTTTTGGTGTGTGTGTGTATGTCTGAGAGCGTTATTTCTGGTGTAATGGATCATAAGGGGCAGTCAGGACTAACTTATTATTATAGATTAAGAAAAGCTTTTTAACGGTTCCACAGTTCCAGTTTTGAATGACTGTCAATATTCAAAATCCTGTAAATACAAGTGTCATTGAACTCTCCTTGGTTTGCCTGTTCGCGCCTGAACACCTACGTTCACACATACCCCAGTTCAATCATTCAACCGTAAAGCTTGCTCAAATGTAGGTAATAATATTAACTAACTGTACATTCCAGAATAATGGTTTATACTGTAGTATATTTAAACTACAGTATAAACCATTAAAATGTGCATTCTGTCTTTTATTAGTACGTTAAACAATTGGTAAATCGCTGGGGTGTAAGCTGATTGGAAGAAGACGACGACGAAGCAGTCTTTATTTGCCACACATACTGTATACTATACACGCACTTTTAACTTTTTGCGTGTCCCTGTTTGTTAGGACTCTGGGGTCACAGTGCAGGGTAAGAGATGATACAGCACCCCTTAAGCAGGCTGGGTTAAGGCCTTGCTTAAGGGCCCGACATTGACCTTCTGATCAGTAGACCAGAGGCTTAACCCGCTGTGTTACGACTGCTGCTCCTGACAAATCTTGCACTTCAGGAAGAGGAAGAGGGATAGACACACTCTGCTTATGCGTCGTGCCACATCGTGCATTATTTTGTACAACAGTACGGCTTGTTGTGTATTTTATTTTTATATAAATTTTTATAATTACTAACTTTATAGCAATTATAAACATTATTTTCCTCAATAACATGTTTTTTCTTATTTTTCCTTACAGTTTGATTTTTGTTTTTTCTATGTCCTATATTAAGTGCTGCACCACCAAAACAACAAAAATTACAGCTTATCTTAAACCTCAGTGACCGTAACCATCCAGTTACTCATGATGGAACAATGATTTTTGTATATCTGCAGCTTGAACATGGTCTTTATTTATTTATTTTCCTCTAAAAGCTACTGTGGAACGAAAGTCACATCATGCTTATGTAACATTCTTCTAGTGTCCTGTAAGACAGATACCTCATTTCCACTACACTGGTGCTGGTGCCAGGTGCTGGGAACCACCGAGAACCGGCCCGCATTTACACTAGACAGGAGCTCAGCGGGAGCTGCATGATAATACGTCACAGGCCACGCCCACTAAACAGAAATGACCATGGCCGAAGTCAGTTTACTGGTTATTCTCCAAACTAGTATGAAAATGTATTTCAGTATCTAAAAGCAGCTTATTCGACGTGTTATAACCGCTGAAAGCCTTTCTTCAGTTTTTTTAGCTTATACACTATTTGGTCGGTTGTTCGTGTAAAGCCTGCGACTATTAGTTCTTCTCTTATTTCCTCATACACTTTTTTTTTTTTCTTAAAGCACTTTACAATTTCTGCTGAATCTCGGCGATTGTCTAAAAGGCAGAAAAAGCGCTTTTGTTTGGTCCGCGCTTCACATTAACGGACTTTGGGTCTCTGCCGTTTTTTTTAACGTTCCCTATAACTCCGCCCACCGCTCGTGACGTCACGGGTTCTCGCAACTAGACCAGCAGAGTTTAGGGGCCGGTTCGGTGCCTTTTTTAGGGCACCGGCACCAATTTTTTTCTGTGGAAAAGCGCGGCACTGGTTCCAAAATTGGGAACCGGCACGGGAACCAGAGCAGAGAAAAAGGGGTAATAAGGTGTTGTATTACTGATTGAAAGGTTCCGGTTCAAACCCACCACTGCCTAGTTGCCGCTGTTGAGCAAGGCCCTTAACCCTCAATTGCTCTGATATTAAAAATGAGATAAAATGTAAGTCACTCTGTATAAGGGCACGTGCCAAATGCCCAAATGTAACGTAATGTAAGGTGAAGTGGATAATTTGTTAAAATGACACCTGGAAGTGGGTCGGCTATATTAGACAGTCATTGAGAATTTTCTTCCTGAAGTTGATGTGTTAGAAGCAGAAGTAAAATGGACAAGCATAAGAATTTAAGCGACTTTGAAAAGAGGCAAATTGTGACGGCTAGACGACTCCAAACCTGCAGCTCTTGTGAGATGTTCCCGGTCTGTGGTCTAACAGGATCATTGATGACCAGGGCTCTCTGACGCACGTACTGTAGGAAACGTAGGCTGGACTGTGTTGTTCAATCTAATAGAAGCCCTACTGTAGCTCAAATTGTTGAAAAGTTTGGTTCTGATAGAAAGGTGTCAGTACAAACAGTGCCTCGGAGTTTGTTGCGTGTGGGCAGCCTGTGGAGCGTCTCTACTGACCTGTGTCCACCACATACACTGGGGACATGAGCAACATGTGAGCGTCAGAACTGGTCTTATGAATCACACCTATTACATTATGTAGTTGGCCAGGTGCGGATGCCTCTCTTACGCCAAGTCCGCAGGGGCAGTATGACACTCTGGACAAAGTTCTGCTGGGAAACATTTATTTGGCCAGTGGTGCCATTCATGTGGATGTCACTTTGACACACACCACCCACCTAAACATTTTTACTGACCGAGTAAATAAATAATATTCCCTGATGGCAATGGCCTTTTTACGCAGGATGATGTGCCTTGACACACAATTATTTTATGAATGAGTTTGTTGTGTTGACTTGGCCTCAAAATTCTCAAGATCCCAATCCAATCAAGTAGCTGTAAAACAATTTCGATCCATTGAGGCCCCACCTCGCAACTTACAGAACTTAAAAAAGATCCGTTACCGACGGCTTGGTGCCAGATACCACTGCACACCTTCAGAGGTCTGGTGTGGAGAGTCCCTGCCTCAGATAGTCAGGGCTGTTTTGATGACAAAAGGGCGACATACAGTACTCAATATTAAGATCTTATGATTAATAATGTCATGGCTGATCTGCGTATATACTGTAGCTGTGAGTGTGTTCATTTGTCTGTTGTGCTTTTTTCAGGCTGAGGTGAAGAAGCTGGAGGACTCCTCTCTTTATTTGAGCCTCCCAGCCACCAAGCTCGAGCTGGAGGAGAAAGGCCACTTCCCCACGGGCAAGAGCTCGCAGAACCTGGGCAACTGTACCATCAGCAAGGACTCCTTCCAGATTGCTACTCTGGTGTGTTCCACCAAGCTCACACAGAATGGTGAGAGAGATGTATATATATATATTTACACACACACACACCGCTCTCCTCAGACTGAAAGACTTTTTTCATGCCTGCATGGAAAAAAAAAACAAAACATTCTTCTTCATTCTCCTGTTCCTCTTCTTTCTCAATCTATCATTCATCCGGCCTAGTGAGGGATTGTTTTCTTTATCTTGACTGTCTTTTCCTATTTATGTCCCCTCTCTCTCCTCCTCCCTCCTTTTCCATTCCCTCTATTTATCACTCCCTCTTTTCAGTAAGAGTAATCAGCCTGGGGCTGTAGCGCAGACAGAGAGGGGCAGCGAGCATGGGACAGGAATGCAAAAGACGAGAGCGGGGAGGATAGGGGGGGGGGGGATCCTTTACTGCTGTCACTCTCGCTATGTGCACCTTATTTCCCCTGCTAAAGAAACCTGGGCTTATTAAAAACAGGAGAATCCCTTTCTACAGCCTGGGACCTAAGACAGAGACATACACACACAGACAGACAGGAAGCAGGCAGCACATCATTAGGACAGAACTGCATTGGCCTGAGTGTGTCCTGAGCTGCAGTAACATATGCAGTGGACATTTTGGACTAATCCCAAACAGCTCAAGTGTCCTGAGCAGGGAGATAAAACGACACGATGTACTGTATTATGGTTTTATATACATGTACTGTACAGTATGTTTACAGAAACACTCATTAGTCAAATCACTAGCACCACTGCCAGGTGAATTGAATAACATTATCACTTATATACCAGGTTAGTCGCCTTGCACCCTCGGGGTCCAGGTTCGATTACCGCTTAGGGGAGTTTGCATGTTCTCCCCATGCCTGGTGGGTTTCCTTTAGGTACTCCAGTTTCTTCCCACAGTCCAAAAACATGCAGATTAGGCTAACTGGCACTCCCAAATTGCGTGTAGTGTGTGCATGAGCATGTGAGTGTGTATGTGTATATCCTGCAATAGTTTGGCACTCCTGGGATAGACTCCAGGGCCCGCAACCCTCGACCCTGCAAACAGGAGTGAGTAACGATCAATTATATACCAGTAAACTGGTGACAGGATCATGGGCACACAAGGGGAACCCAAAACCTAGGTTATTATTATGGTAATGGTTTTACTGGTATCGTTGATACGTGGTGTATATATACTGTAAATAAAATAAAATTATATAGATATAATACAGAAATCGCAGAGGCTGCAAAGTGCCTTTAAACACAATTTTAAAATTGGTTGTTTATGTAACAGCCTGAGCAGCGGCCTCATTTCCCCTCTCGTCTGTTCCAACCGCTCAGCATTCAGCATCACCATGATACTAATCACTGACCTGATCGTTTGTCACCATCTGCACCTGTTTCTCACCGCTTCTGTCTCAAGTGGAATGGGGTGTATACATCAATGATTGATTGATTACTGTTTGGCTCAACAAACAAAAAAAAAGCATTCCTCTGAAACTGCTCAGGTACAGAAATCAGAGGCAGGAGAGGCCTTCTGGAAGCCTGGAGAACTGTTCCCTAAGACTACATTAAAAAGGATGCAGAGTTTTTGTGGTTACTGAGATGATTTCTTTGCACTGCATCCAGACTTAAAACACTCAGCTTTTACATCGTCACACACAGTGTGTGGTCATGAAAAAGTACGGCCCGAGATCCCAAAAATCAACATGGGGATTTATTATATTTTTTGCATTTGATTTTTTACAAATATTATGCTATCACATAGTGGAATTTGTCCGGGCGGTGCCTTATTAGCGAATGCATTATTCCTTAAATCTCTGCAGTGCTTCAGCTCCGGTGTGCAAATAAAGGCAGAGAAGGAAAGTCCAGGCAGTGTGTGAGGAGGGAAGGAGGAAGTATAGATCATTACAGTCTGATCACACACTGAATGCAGTAAAAGTCAGCGCTGCTCTGCTGCAATCCTTTCCCTCCTGCTCCTCCTCTCTCTTTTTTTTCATGTCTTTTTCTTCTCCGCTGCTCTTTCCATTCTCACTCTCGAGTTTTCCCCCCTCTGCTCTGTGACGGATGGGGTAATGCTGCTCCTACAGAAAAAAATCCCCCCCTTGGGTACCCTGCTAGAGGATTGAAACGTGCAGTTACTACACTCCTGCGTCATATTGCATGTTTTCCATGCTCTGGAAGTCCGGGATCTCCATCCATCTCCATGCTAGCCAGGCTTTTTGAATATGTGCCGGCTGCACATTTCCTACCTATACGCTGATTAGCACAGCGCTAATGATCTGCGGCTGTGCCGGCCCGCTGGGTTATATGACCCCAGAGTCAGAGCCATGGTTTACGTGCCGTTTTAATGAAGAGAAGGGCTGTGCATGCCACCCACGGTAATGAGGTCATGGAGGACTTTTCTGATGACTTTTACCACGCCACGTCGCCATCTGCATGCGTAAACATTCAGGATTCCAGGCGTACTCAACAGAGAGAGATTGTTTTGGCTCCCGAAGCTGCATTGATCATCATTTCATCCGAACAAAGGGTCGTGCTGTGTCGTGGATGTGCTGAGCGCGTCAAGCAGGGCACATCTCCGAATATTACACACGCACACACCCATATATTAGCATACTGGGCTGGAGCACCCTGCTGCTTAAACTGCAATAGGCATGGTGTTTACTGTGCCAGTAGCGCAGGTGAAAATCAATGCAACCTGCAGGAGAGAATGTGGTTCCATATATATAATGTGTGTGTGTGTGTGATGGCTCTTTCTGTGTGCGCTTGCTTTCCACGTTAATATCTTAAGTGCGTAATATCAGGAAGCTGGAGGGAAGAGCCGAAGCAATCATTTAGCTTTTATTAAAAAAGAAATCCGGTCATTTCTGCCACCGCTAATGCAGCTTCGAAATGAAGACTGACGGAAAGACAGCCTCCATCCTGCCGTACCTGGGTGGCAGCTTTCCCAGACTGCTAATTCCCTTCCTCGCTTTCTTGCTGCGCCTTGATTTTTAATTTTTTTTTTCTTCTTTCAGCCTTATGCAAACTTTCAGCTAGTTCATTCCATGCCATTCTATATGGTTCATCTCATCTGCACATAGCGCTCCTAATGAGCTGCAGCCTTACAGTTCTAAAGTGCTACTCTAACAAGCGCTTTTGTAAATATTGTTTAAACTGAATACTTTAAATCTAAGATTCTTTACACCACATTATGTAAATGTTATGTCGAATTTATACCGAGCATTTTCTTAAACTGCTGGAGTCCAACAGAATGCAAGTAGCAAATAAAGAATAAATATAAAACATAACATTTTTAGCTAAAAAAAAAAAATCATGAATAAATGAACAGTTGTTCCACATTATGTATGTACAGTAGGCAAACATTTTGCACAATAAATAAATACTGGTCATACATCTTGTACATCTAATAAGCATGTATTCAGACATACACATTCAAATATCTTAGACAATGACTGAACAGTATATATAATAATAATAATAAATAATTGTCGCATATAAAACAATATTATAGCATCTTAAATATTCTCCGAATTTCAGTATGAAACAAGATTTAATGGAGGTAAGAGCAGTTGTATAGAAGTACAGTGAGATTTCAGAAAGAATGTAGCTATAAGATAGTGCTTCATAATAAGGTACTCTAATAAGTACTGTATTTCAATAATTATTATAATAGTTTGAATTATTTGTATGTTTTATTTGTTTTGACAGATTTCCATTTTAAAATTTTTCGATTTGGTACATTAGTATTGAAGTTTACTATCTGAATTATTTTTTCTTACATGTTTTGACATACAGTATTAAAAACTACTAAAAGCACTTACAAAGCATTGAAATGCTGCGGAAATTGTTGATTTGTTTTAAGGTCCCATATTGTTCTATACCTTTAGCACAGGTCTCAGAGCTCCCCTTAAAGTGTGTTATTGCTCTAGCTGAAATACCTCAGAAAACACATTTCTTCATACTTCAAACGCCCTCTGTTTCACACCTTTGTTGTCTCTTTAAATAAGCTTCTGCTGAGACACGCCATGAAAGAGACCAACAGAGCTGAGCAACAGACCAGGGGGAGGGGCTCTGCTTATATGAGGTCATAATATGGAGACATTTATAAATTACTTGTTTAAACCCCAGGCAATAAAAAAAGGAGAACCAGAGTTCATTATTTTTTTTCTACATGCACAGTAGAGAGACAGCTGAAAGTCTAAAAAAGACTGGAAAGTGAATTTTGCACAAAATGTCATGTTGTGTACAAAGAGATCTTTTATGTCCTGCCAATCGTCTGCTTCTTACTCCAGGCCAGCAGGTGGCGGTATTGAATCAACAGCATACAAAAAAACAATACTTTTGAAAAATGTCAAATGTTTTTAGAAGATACAACCTTGAATAATTGCCTAAATAATAAAAAAAAAAAAAGTGTGACTCAATTCTTCAAAAACTGACTCGACCAACCAAAGATGAATTAAATTGCATAACTGATTAAAATACATTGCTCTACTGAATATTCATGAGGCTGTAATGGTATACTTCCACAGACAGGGTGAACATTAGTGGCAGTTACCTCTACATTGTATTTATCATGTGAAAAGTAAGAACCATAAAGGTTCAGATCCCTTTTCTAACAGTAGGTAAGTAAGATTCTAGTTTTGTCACTAGTATTGACCCAGTATTCACATCAAAACACTGGCAAATTGCAAGTATCTATTTGTTTACAGGGTGATGTTTTGGATGCAGGTTTTCTTCGAGGATTGCCCTGTATGTAGCTTCATCCATCTTTGCCTTAAGTTGAACTAGTTTTCCAGTTCCTGGAAATAGAAAGCGTTTTTGCAGCATTATTCTGCCACCACTGTGCTTCACTGTGAAGCTGGTATTCTCAGGGAAATAATCACTGTGGGGATTCAGGCAAACATAACAAATGCCATCCCTCTGTTGTGTAAAAGCAGAATTTTGAAATTGTCTTGAGAGATGCGTCTAGAACAGTTGTGTCCAAAGGGCCAGTACGGGTGCAGGCTTTCTTTCCAGCCAAGCCGATGCCACACCTGGTGGTCTACTGAAAGCCAAGAACGTCTAATTAAACAGGTGGAATCAGGTGTGGCTTCTGCTTAGTTGGAATGAAAACTTGCACACACCGACTCTTTCTGGAGAAGATTGGACACCCCTGGTCAAGGTGAAGAAAGTCATTTGGCTTTGATGGTCATTGCAACCATATACAGATGTAGAGTACACGGAAACTGAGCAAAGGAACTATGCAATACTATGCATAACTAAATTACACCGCAACATATATTGTACACGGGTACAAGTGTGGGCAAACATTGCAAGGCAGTAAACAAAAACAGTATCCGCAAGTGTGAATGTTTCAGTCTTTAAGCCTGAAATCGATTCTGTTCCTCATGGATTAACCCTCCCTATTGCACTACAAGTCTTTGAGGTTTCAAATCAAACTTTGCTGGTATACACTGCTTCAGCTTGCTTCTCTGCCTCTGTAGATTTATGTCCCTTTGGTCTCATGTTACGAGCATTAAATGTCAATCCCTCCGGCCATCACAGAGATGGCTGTATGTGCTATGGGCGAATGGTCCTGAAGGTCCACATGGGAACCACTGAATTCATTAAAAAGTCCTAAACCATACAGATCTCACTTTTTTTTGCTTAAAGCACACACAACTTTTAGCTTTCATGCCAGCTTGAAATAGGGAGTGTTTCTGGTAAAGCAATATTCTCCAGAGCTGTGTATGGGCAGTTTTTGTCTCAGGAGATGTGTGCTGTACCAGTTTAAGTGACTTACAGAATACATCATCCAATCAACAAATCTATTGATCAAGCTAGAAACATATACATTTTTGTAATTCTGTTGCCAACTTAGATTTGGAAATTTCGTCTAGTAGCAAAATTTTAGGAGAGTGATTTCTCAAAAGTTTAGGTCAATGCCATGTGCTGCGAATGTGAGAAAAATGGAAATGGACAGCATGATGGATGGAGATGCATTTTGATGGAGGAAAGTTGCATGCTTCACAGAGTTTGTGGGGATTGAATCCTTGCTTAAGATGTATGCATATTGGTAAGACAGCCTAGAGATGGATGTCTGTCTAACATGCCAGAAACTCTTTATACGATGAGTTAGAGGACACTGTTTATGCTGTTTTTTAATATCTTAACCATTAACATTGAATAAATATTAAATTCAAATTAAATGGTAAACTTTTTGCAGCAGTAATCATATTGTGAGCCCTGTCTGCTCCTACAGTGACGACCATGTCCACTATCTTCTTTTCAACTTGGTTAGCGTATGCTTTAGCAAAATGTCTGTGTTTTTAAGTGAATGGGTGCAGTTACCATTTATCATTAATTAAAATGTGCTGTTACACCGAGGTAGTTATGGTTACTTACTGATGTCCAGTGGTCTCCAGTAGGTGCAATAAAAGTAGCTTCTGCCGATGGCCTCACTTTTACAGCCTTTTTCAGTGTGGTAGAGTTCATGTATTTTTGTAAAAATAGTTCCCCTTGAAGAGAGCTTGAGCACACAGCTTTGGTTTTATCCAAACCTCCATCTGTAAGCTCTTCATAATGAAACTTGCCGTTGAGCGCACCTGGTGATGTTTTCTCAGTCATCCTATTATCTGTGTTAAATGTGCCATTATCAGACACAGCCGGGTAGCGCTCTACGATTATGGGAAGCCATTAGGGCCAAACTTGGTCATATGATAAATTTGCGTTTAAAGAAATAGTAATTAATATTGACATTCCTCATTTTTAAATAAACTCCCCTCCTCAAGACATACGTGCATTTTGTTCAGTTGCGGTACAGAAGCTTGTCCTTATAATGAAACTTGCCGTTCAGTACACCTGATGATGTTTCTTCAGTCATCTTATTATATGTGTTAAATTTGCCATTTATCACACACAGCTGGGTACTGCTGTACAATTGTGGTAAGCCATTATATACTTAAATAATTCTTTCGATTGTGTAAAGCTGCTTTACGACAATGACAATTGTTAAAAGCGCTATACTAATAAAATTGGATTGAATTAAATTATATATGATACATTTGGGGTTAAAAAAATAATAATTTATATTGCCAGTCCCCATTTTTGTATAAACACCCCTCCTCATGACGTACTTAAATTTGTTTAGTTGCGGTACATTATTCGACTAATAACATTTCTCCAGAAACATTCCTTTTGCCTCAAATAGGATCATTCCATCAATGTCAATTGTAGCTTGTACCTCTTGACATAGGTGAGTGCTTTTACCAGCGTGTGCTTTGAAGGTTTAGTTAAATCGTCACAAACGACCCTGAGGACCCTATCTAAACCAAAACCATGTCTTCAGATAAATTGGCCAGACACAAACAAAAACGTAGGCCATGGATGTTCAGCAATTACTCCGGCCCATAAAATAATGTCCTTGAGAGCTATAACAATGATGCTGTACTGCAGTCAATAGCTGCGATGTCTAACAGTTAGAATTGTAAAAAAACTTTCATTACAGGGCTTTCTTAAATACCATCCTAGTGGTCTACTGCCATTTATAATTTCAAGGTTCCTCTGCTTTCAGGATATGCAGGATTCAATATTGAGCTTAAGAGCTGAATCAGTGATGCTGGGAGTTCCTATTTTTCTTTTTTTTTTTGTTCAAAGTTTTTTTATTAGTTTCCGCAGCATATATAACACATACATAGAAATCCAAGCATAAAAGTACAGAAACAAACACAGAAATACAAAATTACCAAACTAAACTAAGGTCAAACATCCCAACTCCCCAATCACCAGACATATATATATACAATGCATACATACTGAAGCCCAAAAAAGGATGGAAACAAACAGTGTATTCTAAGCCTAGGGTAGCATATCCTAATAAAGATTCCCCGTTCTGTTACTTTTTCTTTGTCACATTACCGCCTTATCTGCATCCATATCTACTATGACAGTTAAAAAAGGCTGCCAAATATTATAAAATTTCTCAGTAGACCCTTTAACGGTATATCTAATTTTTTCCAGCTTAAGTTGACCCATACTCTCTCTTATCCAGTGGGTGTGTGTCGGTGGAGCAGAGTCCTTCCATTTAAAGAGAATCAGCCTCCTAGCTAGGAGAGATCCGAAGGCCAGCACAGTGTTCATCCTTTTGTTAATAATTATGTTTTCTGGGGCCACACCAAACAACGCAATGAATGGAGATGGTTCTATCCTCTCTCCAAACGTCTTGGAGAAGGTCTCAAAAATGTTAACCCAATATGTGTAAAGCTTCGGGCATGTCCAAAACATGTGCAGCAGGGTGGCAGGATACTGTCTGCATCGATCACATATAGGGTCTATATCAGGCATAATTTTAGAGAGTCGGGTCTTGGACCAATGCAAGCGATGAACAATTTTAAACTGTATCACAGCATGCCTAAGACAGATGGATGATGAAAAAATTCCTTTTATTATATTGTGCCAAATTTCTTCTGAAATAGGTTCCTCTAAATCTGTTTCCCATTTATTTTTAAGCAAATTAAGTGACTCTAGATTATGCCTATTAAGTAATTCATATATCCTACTTACAGTTTGTTTTCCGATTGATTTATATTCAAAAATTGAGTCTAATAGAGAAGCAGGAGGCAATGATGGAAAGCAATTAGAGTTCAACGCTACAAAGCTCCGAAGCTGAAGATATCTATAAAAATGCGAATTAGGGATGTCATATTTTTGTACCAACTGCTCAAAGCTAGCAAAATTCCCCTCGATATAAAGATCAGATAATGAAACCACACCCTTTTTAGCCCAAACATCAAAAGCTTCATCCATCATTGATGGGGTGAACATGAAGTTCTTTGCAACTGGAGCAGCCTTTAATAGATCTTTAAGTGCAAAGGACCGTCTAATTTGGTTCCAGATCTTAACTGAGTGTATAACTATTGGGTTAGAGGTTAAGCTAGATATGGGCTGAGTAAATGGTAGTTTAGAACACAATAAAGCTATTAACGAAGTAGGTCTAACTGCCGCCGCCTCTAAAGCGGGCCAAGCATGGGATGAGTCATCCTCAGTTATCCAGTAGAACATTGGTCTTATGTTGGCTGCCCAATAGTAGTACATGAAATTCGGGAGTGCCAGGGAGTTCCTATTTTTCTAAACCCATACCATATCAAATTACATAGTGCACTGTTTTTATTGTTTAGACACAGGTTAAAGCTCAGTGGAGATTAATCCGTGCAAATAGGAAACCAACAGTACACTGCTGTAGGTTAGTGTAGAAATTAGGTAACTGTGGGTATGTGCTTTGCTGTTTGGTAGAGAAAATGGGAATAGGGTACATTACAATGCAGGGCTTTTGTGAAATAGGGAAATCCTGCTGCATTGCATCCTGCTGCAATACTCTACATCCTAGTTAGTTCTAAGCGAGATGTAATAAATCTTAATTAATTAGCTCCATTCTTGTCTAACATATAGAAGAGATGCGAGACCGGTCATGCTTCATGTGTCTCCCCCCCCTTTGAGTGTGTTAACAAGAACTACTAAGTACACTCTTGAAAATAAGATATCAGTCGGATCCTTGTTGCTCTGGTCAAGGATGCATCTTTTCTACCTTAAGTACATATCTTTTACCTGGAATGCAAATGTGGTATAAATATAATTAGCTTAAATTAGAGTAAATTGTTCTATAATGTCCAATTATAAGTTATTTAAAAGGGTAAACACGTCTAGTTTCCAGTTGAATGGTGCATATTGCAGGTACAAAAGGTTTACTTTTTAACGGTCTCCTTCCAGCGACTAGAAAATAATGCTTTCTGGCACTCTTGTTTCAAGGAGTGTAACAATACTAGCTCATTTATTCTCCATGTCACACGGTACTTTTGCACATACCACGTGTGGGTGCATCTGTACTCGTGTGAAAAATTGCAAGTCCTTTAAAAACGTCACCGTGTCCTTGTGTAGCTGCAGTGATGTAGAACGTTGAATACCGGAAGATCATCTTGTTTTAAACAAAGGATTACAAGAAGGAGTTTAAAATGGAGCTTGGGCTGGACTTCCACTAGAGTGTGCTCATTTAATCATCATTACACTTCCAAAAACAGCGATAACTGAAGTTGATGAAAATGCTAGTTTTTCTACGGAGATCTCAAACCAGGAATTGAACCTGGTTATTTCTAAGGCAGTAGCAATTTTAATATTAACAATTGGCACAATATCCAATCATTACATCATCTAATTAAATAATTTACATTTTGTTAGGGTTTTCAAAAATTGTATGCACTTTTCCATACCTCTGTATCTGACATGTCTCTTTGTCCTCTGTCATATGTCCATAAAACTCATTGTGCTTCTTGATTCCTTATATGGTCATACTTTTTATGGATTAATTTTTTAAGTTCTAGCTGTACAAAAATGATAAAAAAGGACAAAAAGTTGTTTTTTTTGGTGCACTAGAGACTTTTCTGAATGTCTAAAAATAACACAAAAAAGTGAATTTTGCATTGTAGGTGACTTTTAATTGAATACTGCATCTCAGTGAATTTTTCATTGGGGACACAAAAATTGTCATTGACACAATTCTCTTTTTTTTCCCTCTCTCTCTCTTTTTTTCTCTCCCTGTAGTGGATCTGCTTGGTTTGCTAAAATGGCGTTCGAACACCAGCCTCCTTCAGCAGAACCTGCGTCAGCTAATGAAGGTGGACGGAGGAGAAGTGGTCAAGGTGTGTATGCTGTTTCTAAGACCTTAGCGCCGACGATTTACGATCTGGTTTACTCGTTTAGTCCCTTGGCTGAGGTTTTAAACCTAGCACAGGCTTTAAATTTAGCAAGACTTGTAATGTAATGATATATAAAATATGAAGTGCCCATAAAACATTTCTATTCCAGTGCTGGCATTAAGCATATTAATGCTGTCACGCTGAAAAGCTCTTTTATATGTCTTATTGATTAGCAATTCCAGTGGGCATTTCTAATGAAAGTACTGCAGCTGAAAGTTTATTCTTGGTTAAAATAGAGGGAGAAGACCTTGGACATCATCATGGGACGTCTACATAAATTTTTATGCTACGTTTGCCATCTCGGGTGCATACGTTTTTTTTTCTTCACTACATCGTTGAGTTTAAGTGATTTAGCTGCTAAGCACGTTATGGACTGATGTATTTGTTCGTGCATATAGTAATACATGAGCAAAGAGGCCAACATATGATAGATATATATTTTTTTCCTTTTTGTTCCTTAGTTAACTTTGGCTGTTTTAACAATGTTTGTTTCAGCAGTTTCCTTATACAAGTTGAGACGGGTTTGGTGGTTTTTTTATCAAAAAGGGAAAAACAAATCCTTAAAATGAAAGCAGAATGCAGGACTAACACATTGCCGCAGGAGCAATTTTTTAATATATATTTTACATTTTACTGGAGTTGGAGTTTAATCTTTAATAAGGGGTTTTATTATTTTATACTTTTATTTTCTCGGAAAAAAAGCCTATTTTTTTTACCAACAGGAAATGAGAGCTACGTTTTATCACTTGCCGACTGGCTCACGATTTCTGTTTTTGGTAACTACTCATTTCGGTACCACCAGGAACTAAAGGTTAATTTAACAGTAGCAGTCATACACAATTAGGAATCATCATACCAGACTAGCAGTTTTTTACTTTTACTTTAGCTTAAGGAAGAAGAAGAAGAAAAAAAAAGAAGAAATATCCAATGATCTAGTCAACGTACAAATCAGTTGTTTTAAACTCTCCAGTATGGACTGCCCCTTTTTTTCCCTGCCTCTTAATACGAAGTGGTATTAAAAAGTTTTAAAACCAGTTTGTAACATGCCAACAGATGCACAGTCACAGGGAGCACCGATCTTCATAAGTCAGTGTGCCAAAAGACATTGTCCTGTGTACACTGGGATCCATGCAACTGGCGCTATTCAGACCAAGTATGTTACCATGTCTACAGGTTCATTATGGACATAAAGTTAGTACAAAAAGCGAACTTAAAATTCTTCACATGGTTTCTTCCCATGCAGCTTGTAATTGAATGTCCAATAATGATTAAAAAAGATTTTTAGAATAGGTCCGCTTTAACACTAACATATCAGTGGATAAATGAACACCATTAAATAAAACACCCAATTCACATCGAGCAATGTTGTTGTGTTCCAGTATGACACTGCTGTCATTTTTATTATTTTCCTTGTTAAAGTGTTAAAAAATAAACCAGAACTTATTTTCACAAGTTTTTTCTTTTTTTCCCCATTATTACTCCACTACACCAAGTAGAGATTTTCATTCAAGCATTCCAATATACTGGTTCTTGTCCGAGGGTTAGATAACACCGTTGTCTTCTCCTTGTAACCTAGCAGCACAGTATCTCCATGTGGTTCTAGCTGGCTGGTTTAACTCGCAGCTTGAGGACGATAGATAATGAAAGGGAGAAAGAGGGTTAAGACAAGAGATCCTGCTGGAATAGAAAAATGTATTTTCCTCCCTCTGTGACCTCCAAAGCAAGCGCTCTAATCCCAAGACAGGCCATTGTGTGTCGCACTGATTTACTGTGTCTATGAGAAGCTTTACTGTATATGCAGCCCCACACACACTTATCTTTATATTTAGGTGAGTGTTTACCGCAAAGAGAATTTTTTAAAAATCAAATATATTCCCCATATATGGAAAATACAGTATACACCATATATGGTATCTATGGTAAACTGTTCTGCAAGCTCTAAGGATTTTTAATATACTTTATATAGAATATCGTACTGGAAGTTTGACAAGAGTCTGATTTATGGCTTCACTCCACGTGTAGTTGGAGTTCGCATCGGCTTTAGCATCTTTTCATCCGTTAAAGCAGACAGAAAGATGGAATTGCCTATTACACAATTTCTGCCTGTTTGAACTTGTAGACTAAAATAGCTCGGATTATAAGGTCATGTTGTAAAGCAATTCCTGCGGCAATAGTAGCTTACAGGAACAAATAGTTGTTCGATGGTGCAATCCCCGTGTATGTGCAGTAGCAGTGTACCAGGTGTGTCCCAAGCGTTTTTACAAACTGCACTGTTGCTTAATTGTAATTATATGGATATCCTTTAGGGGGCAAAAATAATTTAGCATTTTCATAAACCAATGAGAACTTGTGTGATTTTCAGCAGATTACAAATGGTTGTAAATTGAACAAATAATGTCCTTTTTTTTTTTTCCCAGAGAAAGTGAAACATTTGTAAAGAGTTACAGTAGATCATTGGGATGCTAGTTGTTCTAGTTGTCACTGCCTGTCTTTTTTTTGTTAGCTCTTTAACTTCTTTTAAGCTTGTTCTTTTAGTTTTTTTTGTCTTTTTTCCTCCTTTTTTACATCAAGGTTTAGACGAAATCAGATTTTTTTATCATTTCTATCATTTATCTGATTACCATCTCTGCATTTCTCCTCATTGCATTTAATGCAAGCCTAAGAGCCATTGTTTCGTTTACTGTATAAGCCGTTTTGTAGCATTAAATCTCTATACTTTCTAAATGTCATTTAGACAAATCAGACCACCTCCTGGAAAACATTTAATTTCTATAACTATGGCTTTCAGTGAGATGAGATTGTAAATCTAAACAATAGAAACATGCTGTTTGTGTGGTTCCAGTTTTTGCAGGACACCCTGGACGCTTTATTCAACATAATGATGGAGAACTCTGACAGCGACACATTTGACACGTTGGTGTTTGATGCCTTGGTAAGAGCTTTTTCACTTTAAAACACATATTAACCCTTAGATTGGCAGTAAAATGTACATAATCCTGGCGCTGACTTCACTTTTACTTCTAATAATGCTGCTGCTAATGGCAGACTCTGAATCACAGTCAGTGGATCCTAATGCAAAGAGTCAGACTAACCCAATATTACATCTAATACCTAAGCAGGAGCTGAACGTATATTTCTGTGTGACATTTTTTTTAGGCATTTAACACAATTAATAAAAATCCCATGGTTTAGGAGTTCTGGTAGAAAGTTCCTTTGCAACCAATGGCAAACTGGAATACCCATATGACATCATTTATTTACATGAACAGCCAATCAGTGACCTGTAAACTGGGTTACCAGTGTAAGGTCTTTAGACGTTGATGGTTGTAAATAAACGTGTTTCCACTGAAATAATTATCATATATATCTCTACCTATATAATAATTATATCATACTATGATACATAATATATGATAATTATATCATATAATTATAGTAATATATATTTGTTAGAAATTGTGAGGCACAGTGTGTCCATGCTGCATTTTTTTTTTGACATTTTCTGGCCCTGAAATCTGAAAACCGCCTCTTTATATTCGAGACTATTTCACACATTAAATGAGAACCAAACTCATGATTCTTGCACTAGTAATCTGTTGGTTAAAAAAGCTAGTGTAACAGTTATGATATAAAATATATAATGCGCACATAATGCTATAGAATATTTTTTTCACTTCTCATACATTGCGAAAATGCTGTTGAAATGTATAATTAAACAATTGTTTTGGTAAATTATGCCCCGTGCATGTTTTTTTCACAACCATAACGCTTGCACACACCCCTACGCACACACTCCAAAAGCTTAACAGAATGCTGACGCACTATTCGGCAGGTTGCTTCTTGCTTTTTGTGTCTCGTCTCTCAGTAAAGATTTTTTTTTTATTGTGAATCTGCTCTTATAGACATTTCGCTCTACCGCTTGTATTAATATTATTATTATTTCGGGTTTGTTGCTGTACGAGTTGAGCAAACAGCATTTCTGCAAAATGAAAGCATACACTGTAAATTGCTTTCCAAGAAGGAAAGAAAGAAGGCACAAGAGGCTGTTCTATTATAGAGAAACAATCTATGTCTAGGTTTTCCAGCCCTACACCAAGCAGAGTTACTAGTAAACCCTGAGGTTAAATACTGTATTTTTCAGCATGCATCTGAATCATTCCTGCTATACTATATAGATTTGCAAACATTTTAAAAGTTTTATTGAACAGTTCCACATCAGTTTAATTAAAGTTTATTAATAAAACACTTTTAACAGTGGTCACTGTAGCAAAGCAGCTTAAAAAAAATCTGGAAAATTATAGTCTTTATACCAACCTATTATGTTTAAGTATAATTATGTTGTGGAAATTTCTTTGTTGTAAAACAAGTTATTCTTTCACCATCTTGAAAGACTTCTGTGCAAAAGACACTTCTGTTTCAATCTTTAGTTCTGACACTGGAGACTCCTTCCATAAACTTGATTTAACCATATTAGCAGTTAAGTGTGTTAATGTATCCCCTGCAAGTCCCAGCATGAGCACAGTGACTTTTAGAACTTCTGTTATATCGGCACCTACTGGCCAATCAGAATCAAGCATTCAACAAAATTACGGTAAAAAATATTAATTGGTTTCTGTGCTTTTCACTTCTTTTGAATTGAGGTCGTTGTAAAGGTAACAGTCATTATACCTCCCAGAAAAGTCAGGAAATGGTCTTCTTCAAAAATTTCTCACATGCTTTCTTCTTTTTGATTATTTTGAGTCTTTGTTTTCAACTTTCACCTTTTAAATTACATTCATTTTTTCAAATAAGTACTTTTAAGTATTAACGAGCCTTTGTGTCTGTGCTAGGTGTTTATAATTGGATTGATAGCAGACAGAAAGTTCCAGCATTTTAACCCTGTGTTGGAGACGTACATCCGGAAACACTTCAGCGCCACCCTGGCCTACACGTGAGTGAATCTAATCATCATTATGGACAGATAAATAAAAGGGAAAAAAAATCTTAAGGGGAACTAAAATTTCATAATATTCTATATAAATAAAATATCTGTGTGCATGTTTATGATGTGTGTTTACACTTTAATCAGGAAACTGACGAAGGTTTTAAAGAACTACGTGGACCATGCGGAGAAATTGACTGACCAGCTGCTAAAAGCCATGAAGGCTCTGGAGTACATCTTCAAGTTCATCGTACGATCTCGGGTCCTCTTCAACCAGTACGTTTACTTTTTGACGTTTAAATGTTGAAAGTCAGATTATAAAATGGATATTTTCTGTTCTAAAATCCAATTGGCTTGTTGTTGTTTGAAGTCTTTGTACTTCAAACTGCATCATAGTAGTTTAATTTTAAACAACAAGAAACTAAAGGGATACTTTTTATATACCATATAATACTCTAATCTGTAAATTTATGTTGCGTAGCAACCAAGACTTACAGTTAATAAGCTTCATAACATGGTGGGAAAAGTAGATGGATGTACTTTCTTGATCTGCTAGGAGAAATTTTGGGAAAATCAGCATGCTGCTTGGGAATTAAACCCCGGGTCGCAGAAATGGAAATCTTGCATTAAGGCATTGTTGAACAGTGGATTTATTATTATTATAATTTTTTATCAGATTAATTAATAATCACTTATAGAAGTTCAACTTTGTCTCATGTTTAAGACAATAAGGTGGACACATGATAAAAACACTTTAATGCATCATTCTTATTGTGTTTTTATGCTAATAGTAATTCAACTTAGTGTTTAATATACATATACCAACAAGGTGCCTTTAATACGTGATTTTCTCAGACAAGCAATAAAGTTTTAATGTCGAAAAAATAAAATAAGATAAAAAACATAATAATAACAATAATTATTATATTTTATATATATATATAAAAGAACTTTAGCTTTTCCTGGACCAGGCTGTGTTTCATCGCTAGTTACAATGTACTTATGAATTACAAATTTTTAACTTTCTCAGGAGCAGCTCTACTGTTCTGACTTAGCTTCATGATTAAAAGCCTGCATCATATTATTAGACAGCTCGATTGGGGAGACGCTGCTTGATGCAGACCTCAGGGGGCGTTCCCACATGGCTCACGCTCAAGAGGAAATTCCCTTAAAACTCTAGGGGCATGTTTTAGTTTAGTTAGTCCATTTGGCTCTTCCTGAGCCATGCCCCTCGGGGTAAGAGATCGCATCTTTAAATTTCCCTGGAAACGAGCAGGATAGTGTGTGCACGTCCAGTGTGTGCGGAGCTGCTGTCTGGTCATGCTAATTAAATTATCCACTCTCAGGTGCTTTGTACCGTAGAACAGATGGAGATTATGTATGATCTGGGATTGAAATTATGTTTCAGAATGCTTTTGTTTTTCCATCTTTTGCCACCAGGTTTATGCAGATAAATGTATAATGAATATCCGAATAGTGACTTCGATATTGGAGTACTGGTGCCTCAAGTGCTTACCCAGATGTAGAGTAGTGACTTAGTCTGAAGTGGATCATGGTTTGTATCTGCTGTCATGTAGCAGAGCAGTAAAGCTCAAGGTGGAGCGTTGAGTCGAATAATCTTAAAAACATGTGTATTGTAGACTGTTCTGAAGAAACCTAACTTTTTACAGTATATATGAGTAGCTGCTTTGGATAAACATTAAATATGGAACAATACTTGGGTTTATTCACGTAGTAATTTCCTTTTTGTGGTTTTATGACAAACTCCATAATATCTAAATGAGCAGAATAAATCTGTCACCCAGATATTCTCGATATTTTTCACTCCATTTTAAAGCGATGCTCTAATTTACAAGGAATTGCATCATTTCACTGTTTTGAATTTGGTGCTGGGACGGAGCTTCTGTCTTGACTGACGGGGTTCATATCTAAGAGGCTGGCAGGCAATGGAGGAGGCTGCAGGTTGGTGTTCGGTGTTGGTGCTGTGCAGCGCAATGACCTCTAGATAAATTGAGTTCACAGGAAGTGATGAGCTCCAGGCCCACGGGGGAGATGCCACACTGTCCTTTCTCTGACTTATTCATTAAAAGCCTTCAGCAGACTGGTTAGGACGTACCTGTTCCTCCGCTGCCGTGCGCGCTTTGAAATCTCCTCGCCATTGTTTTCAGATATGGTGATTATTTATAGCCTTTGGGAGTCGGGTTTGTTTTCTTGTTTTTTCTTTCTCTCGGTTGTTTGTAGAGCATTCTGTTTTTCTTATGTTGTTCACAGTATTTCTGTGCAAGAAGGATTGGCTGTGGAGTCGCATTTTTTGGGGGGCCTGAAATAAGATCTTTAGCTTAAACACACAGGGATTTAGATTAGAATATTTCAGATTTTTTTTAAAAAGAATTTATTTATTTACAAGTATTAGGTTAACATGATAGCTTTTTAATTGATACCATAAAAAAAAAATCATGAATAAATGAGAATATTAGTAAAACGAAGTGAGGCAGTCTAGATCAGTAAAGTCTATAGTCTCCAATTTGATTAAATAATTCAATCTTTAGCTCCAGGCTGCACCCCGACTCCATCGATCCAGTCCGAAATCACTGCACAGACAGTCCAAGAGAAGTGATTATCTTCAGCATTTTAATAAAACCCATAGACTAATGTACTGTATCCCATATCCTACTCAGAGGTTAATAAATAAATGTGTTTTTGTTCTGGAACATTATTTTGAATGTAACACGGTTGGTAAGGTTTGTATTATTAGTTACATTAACATACTGCAGAGACACACACACACACACACACACAACTGTCATTTAAGGACAGGCATACCAGCTGGTATTTATCCCAAAGGTTTTGTTTATCACGCAGCTTAAACGGCTTGTGTGTGTGTCCTTGTGTTTTCATCCATAGGCTGTATGAGAATAAAGGAGAATCAGACTTCATGGAGTCAGTGAGGAATCTCTTCACCTCATTCAGCATCATGATGAACAGTGACGCTGAGAGCACCAGCATGGTCAAGGTACATGAGCACACGGCCGCTACGCCATGATGCGTTTCACACAAATGTCTAATCACGTTGATGGAAAGCTCATTTAATAGTAGAATTTCTCCAGTTTGAATCCGAACATCTTCCACAGAGCCTGATGTCTGGTCTTTAACCCTCTTTCTTCCTGCCTTTGCGCCTTTAAAATGGCCTCGTCTTTAAAGATGTCATGGTTGAAGTAAAGTGTTTGTGCTAGTCGTTCGATTGGATAGTGAAACAATTGTGTTTTTTCTTGTTGGTATCATAATTGTATATATTTTAGCCATCTTGCATCTTCTCCTGTTTCTAGAAAGAAAGCACTGTGTTTTCGCCAAAATCCAATCCAAGGTTTCATCATGTTTTCTAATACCAGTTCGCATCAATAACAGCAGACCCAAACAGGAGTAAAGGTTTGGCAGAAAATCAAAACGACAGTCGATTAGATACGGTCAGTGTTTTAGAGCTACGAGGCAAATCTACTAAAGAAAGTAACGGAGGTTTTATTCTTACTGAGAATAGTTTAAAATCTCAAGCACATGGCCAGATCTACATTACATAAAAAGACTTTGTTAATCAACATAATCTGACCTGAACCAGTGTATTAGTTCCACCGTCTAACTGTTAAGGAAGAAGGAAAGAAGTGATGCTGGTTGTTCATGATGTTACAGGAGTTAACTAAGGTCAGAAAGATGTTTTTTTTTTTTTTCCCCCTTAAATAAATCACCGTTTTCATTTTTTTACTGAGATTGATTTTGATGTAAGGGATAGATTGGGTATAACAGATAGCTTTCTCTTTAGGCTTAATGGGTAGATTTCCATAACACGCAAACTTTCTCCGGCACTCTGATATCAAACATGTCCGAGCTGATTGACTACATTTGCAGTCAGGAGAAAAATATTGTACATAAATTCTCTTTCATTAAACTGCTTTTGTGGATTTAAAATTGTATTCGTCCCGGAACAGATTTGAATCCATATTTGAGATGTATGACTGTAAAACAGGACATTCTGTCATTTGGATGCATCCCTGTCCTCAGTTATGTGGGTGTGTGCTTTGAATATTGTCAGTGCTTTGTGTTCTTCATTGTTCATGCTGCAGAGTGATACAGTACAAGCTCACTGTGCTTAGGATGCTGCTGTTTCCTTTCTGATCTCTGTGTTTGTCCTCTTTCCCCCCTTGTTTTTTATCTCTGTCTCTTTTCTTCTCGTCCTCCTCACTCCCGGACTCATCCTCTTTAGCTTCTCCTCAAGGTATTCTGCCATTGCTTTTTCCTCGTTCTACAGGTCTGTCGCTTTATGTTCTGACTTCATGGCTTTCGAATCCTAACACTTGGTTGTTGTCACTTTACCACTCTGTGCGCGTAACACCAACAGACTCCAGTATGAAGAGAAACATGAAGGGGAATCCTGTAACAGGATGTGTAATTAAAGACTTAATTATTGTATATGCTTCTTATTCAGTACAGCTTGGTCCAGAGTAGGCGATTTAAGAGAAATAAAACAATTCATTTCTCAGCGTGATGGCTTGGGGTCCTTTAGGAAAGAAAAAAAATGCCAGAGAAAACAGTTCTGTTCTGGGTAACATCCCAGAGTTTTCCTTATCTTCCTTCTTTCCTTCCTCTTCTCATTGCTTGTTTCCTCCCTCTTGTCCCTGTACCTCATTAACAACCTTTAATTATCATTTCCTTTTTATTTCCTTTTTGCATTCTTGCCTTCTTTTGCATTCTTGCATGCCTTTCCTAACCCCATTTTCCTCACCCTCCTTTCAGTACTTCATTCCTTTCTTCCTTCCTTGTTCACCCTCCTTCCCATTTATCATTTTTCCTACCTGCTTTCCCACCTCTTCTTTTCAACCTTCCCAATATTTATTTCCTTTCTTTATTTTTTCTTCTGTACTTCATTCCTTGGCACATTTTTTTTGCTTTTGTTCTTCCTTCCTTGATCCAGTTTTGTTCCCAACCTTCTTTTCTTACAGTCCTTCCATACTTCCTGTTTTTCTTGCTTACTTTGTACCTTCCTTCCCTAATTACTAAACCTTCTTCCTTCCTTCCTTCCTTCCTTCCTTCCATATTTACTTGACCTCCTCACACTTTGTTGTTCTTTCTGCATGCCTGCTTTTTATCCTTCTTGCCTTTCTTCTTTCCGTAATGCCCACCCTTTATATATAGTCGCTTTATATATATTTCCCTTATCTATTCTTTGCTCCTCCTTCTCTCCCTTCCTTCTTTTCATCTCTTTCTTTTTTACTCATTTTTCGTCTTGCCTTTTTTTTCCCTTTTTCTTGCATTCTCACCGTTAGGAAAATCGGTTTATTTTTCCTGTTTTCCTGCCATCAGCTCATACACCTCCTCCTTTAAGACCTGTTCTAACCATTTCTGCACTTTTCTAACAAGATGAACTTCACTCCTAAACACTGCAGTATATACAGTAGCTGAAACAAACAAGCACAAAATCTTGATTACAAAGCATTAAAAGCAAGTGGCACCTTCTCATTCTTGGGGCAATACCTGCCGGAGGCAGGCTCCAGAGACTCTGATGTAATTTGGTTCTTTAGTTTTTCAAAGGTAAACACTCGAGCTGCCCTCATTTCAAAGCTGACACTTCAGTCAAATTAAATCAAATCTATATCAGACTGTGGGGGGGAGAGAGAGAGAGAGAGTGAGAGATCGTCCATCAATGAAGAAGCTTCAGCAGGATCTTATGTTATTGCTGCTCTCTGTAGATTTCCAGTCAAAGCTCACGCATTAATGATTGTTAAACCAGACCCAGGGCTGGGAGACGAGCATTACAGCCTGCAGTTTATTCTCACCTGTTCATTACAGGCTTCAGAATCACATTTCTAAAATCATAAGGAAAAAACTAAACATGCCGCCTGACTGTTCTCTTCCATGACTGCCATTAATAAATTAGAGGACTCACTACAGATGATTTGCTTGCTTCATTTCTGAAACAAGCTTCTGTCCCCCCTAAACCTTTTGTTCCAGTTTGTTACGGTGTGAAAATCATTACCGTCAATAATATCCTTAAGCAGAGATATTTGGTTTACTGTTGTCCAGACCTGCAGGTTTTTCTCTCGCATTTACAGTATGTGTGGAGAAATATCATTAACAATTCATCGGATATTACATTACACTTTTTCCATCCATCCATCCATCCATCCATCCATCCATCCTTTCAGGTGTTTGGTTAAATGATTGAGTAGTTGATTCAATTGTGAGTTATTGTGTTTTTTTTTTTCATTGATACAGTAGTGGTTTGTTTAATTAGAGTTGTTTTACTTCAAACCCCATTAAATTTCCATCCGTCCATCCATCCATTGTTTTTGTTTTTTGGGTTAGTTGGTTGATTAATTAGTTGGGTGGTCAATTATTGTTACTGTGATATTACAGCAATGAACTAATACCGAAAATCAATCCAAATAATTGATTTTTATTTAAATAAGTGAATTTAAATTGCTTCACTTAAATTCCCATCTAACATGTACTGTACATGTCCATCCGTCCATCCATCCATCCATCCATCCATCCATCCAACTAATTTGTTTGTTAATTGGTTGAATGTTTGGTTGTTTATTTAGTTAGATAGTTGAGGGTGTTTGTTGACCGGTTTATTGAGCACTTATAGTTCTTATAAAGAAGTTTGTAATGCTCACAGTCAATTTTTTTTTTGCGTTGAACACAAAACCCCATTTAAAACAAAATGAACTCGTTCTCTTCCTCCTTTTGACCTCTTGGCTTTACATGCTCTTAATAAACTGTAGATCTTACAGTACAGAAGAACAGATGGGTGACAGATTAAAGGAATTACAGTACTTGTCATTTACTTGTTTGTTGGAAAAACAAGTACAACTTTTTACTTCGGACCAATCAGGGACTGAGCAGGTCCTTCCAGAATGTACAGGGGCTCAGTGAACGTTGGGATAAGAATAAACCCATGTCAGTTAGATGCTGTGCCCTTCATAGTCACCAGATCCTAACTTAGTTGAACATATATAGGGAATTTTTGAGAGATGTATTGGATAATGCTTTCTATCACCAATCACAAAACCTTTTTAGAGAATGTTGTTCATTGTTCCAGTGCAGATCCATCAAATGTTTGTCGAATCTATTTTATTGAAGTCATTCTTAGACACCTTGTTTAATTTTTTCTCTTTATCATCGATCTGTAGTTCCCGTATCATAAAAAAAATATATATATGAAAATATACTATTATAAATCGTGCCAAGGACTCCGAGGAGCAGCAGTTAGAAAGATGAAAACACTGGACCCTTCATCAGCTGCTCTACTGCTATTGATTGTCAGTATGTGAAGGCTTTTTTACAGCTTGTGAATCTATGTGCTCAGCATGGGGACTTGCAGAGTTATTGACTGGCTCATTTGGGCAACAAAGCATCGAGGAAGAATCCAGTTAGAGAGCTCTTCAGCGTGGGGCATTGGAAACCATGGATGGATTTGTGAAAATAATATTCACAGTTTGTCAATTTGTAAACAGTGAGAATGTTCTGTTGGTTTGTTTTCTGTACACCATTTGCAAATTCAATCATCATCCACATTTTCTTCCCTGTTTTATCATTTTCTTCTCTAATTTTTGATCAGTGAATTTTATTGAAAGCTAACAGTATGTCATGGTTACACTCATCCCACTTTGTATTGCTTGTGTGAAATATTTGATGGTATAAATGTCTTCTCTTATTTCCAGGGTGCAGCCTTGAAATATGTTCCTACTATTGTCAATGACGTCAAACTGGTCTTTGACCCAAAAGAACTCAGGTGAGTTTACCTCCATCATATGTACAAGATACTTAGTGGTGCTTATATGATTTTCTATGTTTAATAGCACGTTGCAGTAATACAACATGGTACAATAGCTGTCCAAATTCAGTTCCACGATACCCTGGAACCCTGCTTCTCATTGGAGAACTGTACAAGTGAAAATTAAAATGCGTTTTGAGGTAGTGACATCATTTCCCATGCGACTGGGTTAGAACACATCAGCACACTATCCCAACCTCGAAGGATCGTGCTAAACCGTCAACATTAACTATTCATAAAAATAAAATCACTTAAAGTTGCATGAAAAAAAAGAGACCATAAAAATGACAGTTGTGGTGTAAACAGTGTGATGAGAATTCACTGGATTGGGACTAAACAGCTGTGTGGCCAGAAGAAAACCCCTTGTTAGTAAGACTAATTATAAAGAAGGACTTTGATTGGACTTTGGAACGATGGAAAAAAGGTTATGTGGTCTGATGATCGATGACCGGCTGAATGACCAGATCATCACATCCACTATGGCGTTTTTTCTTGCGTTATAAGCAGGGCATATTCCAGGACTCAAAGACGCAAATTGTGAAAGAGTGGTTCTGGGAGCATGAGGAATCATTTTCAAACATAAATTGGACACCACGTTTGTGTACAAATGTTTTTTTGGCATGGCATTGTAATGTACTGTAAAACCTGTAAGACATATTGCAGCTTGGGACAAATGAGACAATAAACATTAAAAAGTATCAAATTTAATAGAAAATTGTATCGCCAAAAGATCAAATTAAATTAAATAAGGTGAAATTCGAGACTACATGTGATTCACAGCTCTTGTATTTGGTAATTAGCAAGTAGTGTACCTAGTCATGGTATGCTCACTTTCATTTATTTGGCAATGCAGTTTAATGCAACGATACCAAAGTTAATATCAAGGGAAGAAGTTGCATCCAAAATAAATAAATAAATAAAAATCATGGATCATGATCAGTGTATTTTCACTCGGAGACACATAATTATGTAGTGCTGGTGTGCTGATTGTAAAGAAGGATGTAGTAAGGAGATGTAACGCATGCTTCTCTACAGCTCGCCCGTCTCTCAGCTCTCGGCAACCGCAGCCACCAGGGCCGTAAATTAAATCAAGGCTGAAGATAGGATTTACATTCTGCCAATTTGACAAATTAGGCACTCGTCGTTCTTGTGATTTTATGGAGGGGAAGGAAAGAAAAAAAAAAGATATCCTCATTTAGTTTGGGCTCTTAAATGGCCCTTTGAAAGAAAATCTGCTGTCATAGCTGCTTTCCTCCTCGTTATGGACTTATTTTTAGCCCTTGGCTCGTCTAAGTGGCTGATTTCATATCGGTTTTTCATCTTGCATTCACACACAGGCAAACACGTGTGGACATGTACTGTACGAACGTTTAAAAGGTTTAGGTCCTCCCCCCCCACCCGTTTTAATTTACTCTCGGGTAATCAGTCATGTTGCCATGGAAACGCAGGGCAGCGGGTGCTCAGGTTAATGTGGTCTGTTGTCATCAGATGATTATTATTGGCACACAAAACCATGTGATCGTGCTGGAGTTATTCTGAAACGTGTATTCGGGTGCTGTGCAAACGCTGTGAGTTGCAGGAAACCCATTTATAAGTAACCCATTTAGAAACCCATTTAGAAAGAAAGAAATCAGAACTAGCTTTTTGCTGAAAGTTGTCTGTGTGTAGACACTCACTAAGAAGACTTAAAACAGCACTTCTGAGAGTACTTCCTTGTCCGTACGAATATCACATGGTAGTGTATGTTGATGCTGTTTGCAGGATAACAGAGGATATTATTGGCTGCTGTCATGAATGAGGTCGTCGTCAAAAAAAAATTATTTGGTCGCGAAATAAAAACAGTAGGCGCATTGGTGACAGGCGCATTTTGGTTGCCACGTGGAAGGCTGTTAGTAAGCACCTCGTGCAGATAGGAGTGGATGATTAAATTTAGTTTTTTTTGTATAGCACTTTTAACAATTGTCATTGTCGCAAAGCAGCCTTACACAATCAGAAGAAAATGATGGAAGTTTGTATGAAATGTGAATGTATATGAATCGGAACGATCAGATGGCCCTGATGAGCAAGCCGAGGGCGATGGTGACAGTGGCAAGGAAAAATTCCCTAAGATGGTAACAGGAAGAAACCGTGAGAAGAACCAGACTCAACAGGCAACCCATCCTCATTTGGGTGATAAATGGATCTGCAGTCATACTGTGTGTTAGGGGGGCTGGAAGTTCAATATAACAGTTGATGTCTTCAAATTAAAATAAAATAAGCCTCTCATGGATTATTTCCCTAACACTGTCTCGAAGTTTGTTACTGCTTACATATCGTCTTTCACCCCATGGAAAAGGGAAACCAAATTCCCCTTCTTGGACAACCCAAGCCCCTGCTTTCGTATTCTTATGTGAGAATACAGCTGATACCGTGTAGGTCTGTAGCCTATGCCTTTCTGATAAAGGTCTAGTAGATAAAAACGATCAATCATCCTTTATTCGGGTCAGTGTTTCTCGGCTCAGAGCTCCAATCAGATTTACTGAATGTCAAACATTTGACTGGGAGTCACATTGGTTTTGATTGGAACTTTAACCTAAATACATTAAACATTTAGTGTAATGCATAATCAGGCGCCTTTTCTTATCCAACACTCCCATGCTCACTCATTTCCCCTGTGGCACAGCCTCTAAGGCTGTGTGTGTGTGTGTTGGGGACTGTGGTTCTATGTGTCTATCTGCCTGAGGCTCTGTTGGTGTTGCTCACATGCAGGGTGTTTAGAAGGCCACATACACAGATTGCACTGGCTTATTTTCTCTCCACTGTGAATTGAGAGACAGACGCTGAGGGACGCTTGATACGCACTCACACAGAGAGCCCATTAGGCTTTCTTTTATTTGAAAAGAGTGCATGAATGATTTAGTGGAGGCAGGTTTGTTTTTCTGTAAACATTGTTACGGGGGGTTAAGAGCCTCTCCAACATTCTTCATCTTTTTTTTTTTTTCTATCTTGCTGCTAACACCTGCTGTCGGGGAAAGAGGTCTACAGTGTGCAGTGTGTTATGTTGAGAGCGTGGTCCGGCTGCCAGATGAGTGCTGAAAGTGTGCCATGCCCAACAGTGCTCAATGTTGAGCTTGCATTGTTTGTACGAACAGTCACAATAGGGCCATCTTCGAGGCATACAGACATTCAAGGAGGCAGGCGGGTGAGTGAGGTGGGTAGGCAGGGGGACGGCGAAGAGGCTGGCGAGATGTGTTCCATCTGCTACCACAATGCAGCCTGTTACACATTACGACCCATCTGAATTCTGATCGGAGATTGGGACGGACACAACAGCTTCCCACACACACAGTGTGCATCTCATGTTTCAGGTGCATCTTGGCTTGCAAATTGCACAGCATCCAAACTGCATTACGTCCATTTTCGCAAAATATATGTCCGACTTTAAGCTTTATTTCCTTTTTTTTTTTATTATTATTTTTTTAGACCTGTTTGGCTGCTCCCAATAAAATGTTTTGGTAAATTGCTGTGTTCTGCTTTTTTTTTATGGTGCTCATTGTGATATTACTGCACTTTCCATCATCAAGAGCATGTTCCATAGTACCCCAAGGCAGTGGTTAGCTCAATGGTTCAGGTCATGGACTACTGATGGGAAGGTCTCGGGTTCAAACCCCTGCACCACCAAGTTGCCACTGTTGGGCCCTCGAGCAAGGCCCTTAAACGTCAACTGCTCAGATGGTTGATGAGATGAAAAAAAGAAACATAAATTCTTTGAATAAGGGTGCTCTTAAATGTGGTAAATGTCCTCATTAAAATAATCATGCTCAGGCCATTATAATATTTAACCTAATACCAACATTGCCCCAACATCTGTAATGTTGGCAATGTAACGTCACCACGATGTTTTGACAACCAGAAATTCCTGCTAGCACATTAATTCTCATACATGTACGCCTAAAATATGTGTATGTTTTTTAGGGTTTTTATTCATTCTGGCCTCCAGACAACACTAAAATGTGGTTTTTGACGACACATCTTTTTAAAACCAGAACCGTAGAATGGCATGCCCGAAACTGGGAATGAATCGTTTTTTCGCTCTTAGTGTTTTTGCCATTTGAGTTTGTGTTAGTTGTAGTTTTCAGTTTTATTATGTCAAATTACATTCAGTAATTCACAAAGTTTGCCTATATTTTCATAGTTTAAATATGTGTACTCCGGAGATGGAAAACTACAATTTCTCTGCCCTTAAATGAATATCTTTAGTGGTGATAAAAATCATTTTGATCGTCTCTCTGTCCCTCTGTCTCTCTTCAGTAAGCTGTTCAGCGAGTTCATCCTCAAGGTGCCGCCAGGTCGTTTGGTCAAGCAGAAGCTCTACTGCATGATCGACATCGTCCACAGTGACCTCTTCACACAACACGGTAGGCAAACACGCTCTACAGCCCTCCAAAGGTCACAGAGACAGTGAAGCATGTGATGATGCTAATCATGCTAGGCATACAGGCAGGTGCTTATGCATATGCTCAGCAGTTGCTGTCTTTACCAGAATCTAGTAATATAATATTGTTATTATTATTATTTCTGAGTGAAATTCTGAGATGCATTTTGCTTTATTTGTGCACATGTTGGCTCTTTAATGCGGCACTGTGGGTGTGCTGTGATAGCGTTTGGGAAATCCGGAGACCAAGAAGGTGGCTGGAGGTTAATAGAGTCTTGTGGGGTCAAATGCCTCCAGGGCTAAAACACCTTCCAAAGATATTTATCCACCAACCCACAGAATGTCATCATATTTTATTTCCCATACTTTCTTTCAGGGCCACTAGATTTTTCTCACTGATATAACATAAAGATTTTTCAGCGGTAAACAGAACTTTTTATCGTCATATAAAACTTTTTATATGTTTATATTATTGAATAGTCACCAATCCAGAAATATGCCTCCATCCTCCATACTACTATGGACTGTAACTGAGTTATTTGTTTTTTTCCCCGAAGCGTTTATTTGCAGTCACAATACTTATAGAACAGTTTAGCTTTGGCAGTTACTTAACATCATATATTCTTTTTTTATATCTATCTATCTATCTATTTATCTATCTATGTCTTTGTTTATATATATATATATATATATATTTTTTTTTTTTTTTTTTTTTTTTTTGTAATCAGAAAGTAAATGCTGTATATTGGCAAGTCCAGTTAGTTCTTTTTTTTTTTTTCTTTTCCCTTTTACTTGTTAATGAAGAGTTAGCACTGTTACCTTGCACCTCCAGGTTCTGGGTTTGATTCTCACCTGGCGTATTGTGTGCATATATATATATATATATATATATATATATATATATTATAATTTTCAAATATTTCCTGATGTTTGTCCTTTTTCTATTTTGGAGACCTCTTGACTTGTAGTAACTTGTTTAAAAAGGTTTAATATGCAACCTTTAATGTACAATATTGTTGAACAGTGTCTTTATTAGGATGCCATGAATTGCGCTTTCTGGTATACTTTTAAAGTACAGGCTGTCTCCAGGTCATGAACAAAATCTGTCAATAAGCCGGGAAGGAGGTACAGTAAATGTTCAGCTTTATTTATTTAAATGTTTGTCCTTATATCTGGCTTATATTTTTGGAGAATAAAACATATAAGGAACACTTTAAAATGGGGGAGTATATTTCAAACATTATATGGTTTGTCTAAAAAGATTCTCTAAGGTTATCTGGAAGTTGTCATTTCAGCTGGACTATTTTCTTGTTGGGTTACATACGTTTCATACTGTACTTCAGTCTTACTTTTTTTCCTTTTGTTGCCCACTGAACAATCCCTGGCAACGTGATCCGAATAAAAGTGAAGGTGAACTTCGGATGGCTCACACGTGACGTTTTATCAGCCTCCTTTGTGTTGAAGGACGGCGCTGTAGTTCAGTAATGTTTTCGTACAGCACATGCACTGGTATTACCTTACATAATATTGGTATCGTTGCGTCCCTGAGAGAAAGGCCATGATTGACACCTGTGACATTTGCAGCACTTTTAGTGAATTAGCTTAGATTAACAAGTAGAATAAGTATGAGCTGTCACTGTGTGTTCATTCTTACCTGGAAACGCAATGTGGGAGTTTAAACTCTCCCTCGCTGATAAATATTACCGGGCACAAAGCAATTACCATAGGATTCCCCAGCCAGTGTAAATCCTTATTAGGTTACGGTACACATCCTGGTCATGCCTGAGAGAGCATCCTTTTACCATAACTCACTGATAACTAGATTAATATGTCCAATTTAAAAGGAATCAACTGTAAACAAGTTGCTGAACCTCTTTCTCATTGAGGTAATCAAATGAATCTGCAGCAATTGAAAGGTATTATCTTAAATATGAGTAAGGAATGGATTTATGTAATATGACGTTATACTGTATATACCACAAGTCGACACCAGTTGCTCAGTTGAAGCCTTGGGATTTACCTGTATGGATTAAAAAGGTGAGAAGGACTTGGTGGTGATGGACTTAAAAAATCTTTTCAATTGAGTATGTGATTAGTGGTGCTCCAGGTATCATTTAATGAGACAATTTACCGCTTAACTTTTTATAGGCTTAACCTAGCATATGTCATTTGATACTGTTAGGGTTTACAGAGTTTGATGCTAAGGTTAAGGCATGGTTCGGATGACCTGGTTGTGTATCAGCATAGCAGCACTGGGTAAGTAGAAGTTAAAGACTCCTGTTAAGGCTTGGTGTACTGCTATTGTGGGCAAATTACACACCATCTGCAACATTACAGAAGAGTCATATGAAACGATTTTATGAAAGAACGATCTGGCAGATGGAAAAAAAAATCTAGGTGATGCTATTTAGGAATATTTTCTCTCCCTGGCCAAAAACAAGTCACACGCAGTATTTCTTTTGACCGCCTTAACAGTTTATTTTATTTATTTTTATTTTTTTTTATTAATAATTAAGTTTAATTAGCCTAAATAACAAGTTTTAATTAATGCCACTTACTGATTTTCATATGACCACATGGCTGTTTAATCCTAATCCTGTTACAGTTCTCCTTACATTGTACATGCGGAAAGGCTTTCTTACTTTTATTATTAAACATAACTGTGCTTTTTTTTTCTGATATCTAATTAAATTATTATTATTATTATTTTTTTTTTTTTAAACAACGCAACATCTCCAAACGTTTAAGTGATCTCCAGTCACAGTCAATAATGAGTTTTGTTTTTGCCCACATTTTTATGTAAATTTGCTGGTTCAGCAATATCCATCCAGGTTTAAATTATTTTTTTGACCTGGCTCATTGAAATTCTTGAAAAAATTTTAAGACTTTTTTATTTTTATTTATATTTTTTACATTGCAAATTAAGCTTCGTGAAGTTCATCCATTTAGGGTAATAATTTTTCCCACACAAGTTACCAAATATGGTTCTTTAAATGAATCTGCAATTTCAATTATTTCATTAATTTTCATTCTTTATTCTTTTAAGAGAACAAGACAAGCGTGCACTTTTCTCACTTTTCTTTTAGTCATAGCCGATTAAATTGCGTGATTGTGCTTCCAGGTGATTTTATGCAGAAATGTAGGCCTACTGCAGTGAGATTTTAATATATATATATATATTTTTTTTTATTATTTATTTTTATGTAAGTTAATAAATATTTGTTTGTAAACATCTGAACCTAAATTAAGCAGCATAGAAAGTGAATAGCGAGAATGTCTGCCTCAGCTTCACTAGATTTACGGTGTACATATGTTTTGGCTTCAGAAAATGGTATCTATCCAGATCCAGAAAGCTGTTACCATAAAACAGAGGCAACTACGTGACATAAAACACTCCATGTGGGAACTTTATATGCTTTTAAACCTTTTTAGCCCTGCAGCTATGCGCGTGTGATACTATGAGCGATGCAGCACAGGACTGGGAGTAAAAACTTTGACAGGGAGTGTGCATGGAGGAACAGAAATGGATGATTGATGGTCTTGTGCTGCTCGTCACCCCCTCCCCTAGAAGCTGTATGCTTATATGTGTTCAGATTAGAAATATGGTACAAGTCACTGGTGTCATTTGTCGTTTGTCTCATGTGGGCATCCAGCAACCAGTACAATCTCTTAAAAAAAAAAAATATATATATATATATATATATATATATATATATATATATATATATATATAAAAATATATATATATATAAAAATATATATATAAATTGCATATATACAGCTCATTTTAAATGACTTTTGTCACTTGCAATCTGTTGTTTGTTGAGGAAAACATGAAGGAGGGATTGGCAGTGAGGATGATCTGTCCTGCCAAGAGAGCTGTAGAAAAAGAGCAATAAATTCTACCTGTTTTAATATTTTGCTTTGCCAGGAATTAGGTCGTGTTTGTTTTTTATTTTTGCCGTTCCTAACAGCTGTTTGTGCGTGACATGGCGAGTGAGCAATATTATCCTGCTTAATTTTTTCATTGTCCTAGATCTTCTGCATACAGTATGATCCACCTCCCAAAATGTCAAAGTTTCCATGTAGCATAATAAATTGTTCGTAATCAATTACAACAGGTTTTTTGTCTGAGCCGGTATCAAGCTTTCATGGGTCCTAAAATTAATGTCTCATAAGGAAATTGGGAAAACAGTCATAAAAAGTGCAACTCTAAACCCAACCAAGACTCATGTCCACACACCTGAATGCCACTTTTTGCTGGGCATCTGTGGGCTCCTGTTAACGGATAGTGTGTGCCACGCCATCCCCAGCATGACGTATCTCGGAGCAAGCGCCTTAACCCTTTCTATACCCTTTACCCTTCCCGGTTGGTAGTTTGCACCTTGATGGCTGAGTGCCCTAACAGAGAGATGGGAGAAAATTGGCTAGGGCTAAATTAGAGAGAACATCAGTGTAGAAGGGGGAAAAAAAACTCCACAAAAAACACAAACTTGAATGTAGTATTCATGCAATGTATTATATTTTATTATAATTATTATTATTATTTTATTTAAATGCCACCAGCACTCCTGCAATACACGGTCTTAAATGTCAGCAATGTCCAAGAGCTGTGTGCAGCGGGAGTCGGCGTAGGCTGGCGCCCACTAGCTCGAGACTGCTTCGTCATCTCAGTATGTCAGGCAGACTTCCTTTGTCCTCAAGAATGGTTTTACTATATTTGAACAAATTTAGCCCCTATCATTTATAATTTTTATGTCAGTATTGTCGTTAATGGAATAAGTGTGCAATCTTGTTTAATAAGCGATACGTCTTAGGTCTTTGTTCCTAACCTGGATCTTGGAGAACTTGAATAACGATAGTAGTAATAAATTATTAATCAACTAATTAGTTAATTAATTCATTAATTCAACTATTTTCGAATCATTGAGTTTAAAATCGAATTCAACAGTAAGAGCATACGCTGGCTCGGTAGGTCCAAACAGATGAACATCATTCAGCTGTAATTATCTGTAACTGTGTATCTCGTCTTGTCTTAATTAAAGCCCAGCATGCTTCATCTCAGTCTCTCCCTCTCTCTCTCTCTCTCTCTCTCTCTCTCTCTCTCTCTCTCTCTCTCTCTCTCCCACATTTACAAACAGAATGTGTTGACATTTTACAGTATAACTCATGAAAACATGTTAAAAGGCTTTTGAAATTTAGTAAATCTAGTACGTCTGTGGTTTTTCCGTGCTCCGGGTAAACCGAGCAGAACGCAAAAGCGAACGCAGCACATTCCTGACATCCGAAAGTGCTTAACATATTATCCGTGCGCTAGCCGTTCTCCACATGGCTCGTCGTTCATGTCGTCTGACGGAGTGCGAGAGCACAGAGCCATTCAGGATGGAGGTCTCTTAAAAGAGCTGGCTTCTTCTGTAAAATATGACATCAAGTGCATACTGTGAGTTGATGTTTGCGCTCAGTGTCGATGTGGAAGGTGCACTAGAGAACGCTTCATAAACAAGCTTAGTCTGTCGGGGAGCATGCTATGGAATTTGTACGCGTGAAAAAGATAGAAGATAACACTTTGTGTGTGTATGGTGTTTGCATCAGAGATAGAGTGATACTGGGCCCTGTTTCTCTTGCATCATTTCTAAAGTAGAATTGAGGAATGTAATATAGGAAGCGGAAAAATTGTATATACTGTACGCTCACTGTGCCACTTTATTAGAAATGCCTGCACATACCGTTGGGGGGAAAAAATAAAAATCATACTGATACATTTCATCATGTGTATGTGTGTGTATATATATATATATACTGTATATTTAGAATGGAGCAAAAAAAACAGCAACAAAGGAATAACATCCAGTGGGAGGTAGTTCTTTGAACAGAAACACAATGTCAGAAGAGAATTTCCAGGCTAGTTTGAGCTAATATGACGGTGGCTACAGTTATTTTAATCACCACCTTTTCCAGCTGTGTAGAACTGACGTTAGCTATCCAGGTCAGTCCAGTCGAAGCACTGGGTATATTCCTGTCAGCCAAGAAGAGGAATATCCAGTCTTTTCCATGGTAACCTGCTCAATATCTGTAAGTTTGCTTCCAGTCTTATACACGCACACACTTCAAAACGCCATGAGCGCCCAGGAAGAAGATTTAGAAGATTTTTTTTTTTTTTTGAACGGGTGGCTTTTCTTTAAAGCCAACATCAGAGGAAACGGTTTTAAACACTGACACACTTCTCAGATCGATTGTAGCATAACATAGGTGGATGCTGATGCCTTTTGTTGTATTACTGACTGGTTAAGCAACAGGAAGTTAAGAGCATGTGTTCTTTTTGTGAAATCCACTTTGAAGCTATTGAGATGGGTGAATACACATTGAACAGCAGGAGCTCGCTCCCTCTCTCTCGCTCCCTCTCTCTCTCTCTCTCGCTCCCTCTCTCGCTCCCTCTCTCCCTCTCTTGCTCCCTCGCTCCCTCTCTCTCTCGCTCCCTCTCTCTCTCGCTCTCTCTCTCTCTTGCTCCCTCTCTCCCTCTCTCCCTCTCTCTCTCTCTCTCTCGCTCCCTCTCTCTCGCTCTCTCTCTCTCTCTCTCTCGCTCCCTCTCTCGCTCCCTCTCTCCCTCTCTCGCTCCCTCTCTCCCTCTCTCGCTCCCTCTCCCTCTCTCTCTCGCTCCCTCTCTCTCTCGCTCTCTCTCTCTTGCTCCCTCTCTCCCTCTCTCCCTCTCTCTCTCTCTCTCTCTCTCTCTCTCTCTCTCTCTCTTTCTCTTCCTGAGATTCAGCGTGCTGAGTCTTTACTGATTTCATTAGATTACATGAACCTCATGTGAACTGATTATAATTATATCCCATGACCTTCAGGATCAGGAACTCGATTTAACTCCGGCTCCTGATAAGCGAGCACCACCTGCTGAGTGACCATCAAGCTGGAGAACAGTTCAATCACAGAGCCCCAGTGAAATTAATCTGCTTAATTGATCATATCAGAGGCACATGCATCATTAAATACTCTTCCCCTCCAGAGTCTAGGTAGTTTTTTTTTTTTTTTTTGCTTGTTTGTTTACTTGAAAGTTACTTTGAATTGCTGGTCAGTTTAGTTTGTTTTTGGAACTTTTTACTCAGACAGTGATTTCGCTCCTGTTTATTCTCTGCTTTTGACAGATTTTAGCATCACATAACCATCAAGAACATGCTCCCTGTTATTTACGCTGCATTGCTAAGACTATCAGGTCTATTTCCAGAACCACGATGCATTATCTCGCTCTGTTTTGACAGGCAAGAGATACTCTTCAGAAAATCAATTTTACAGCAAAAATATCTTACCAGGGAAAGAGAAACAGACATGAGAGACTGGATTGTTTTTCCATTACCACTGAAGTCCCTTATAAAGAACTGAAAACTTTTCTAACTGTAACGGTTCAACTTTAAATCATTATTCAGATTTTTCTAAACATTGAGTACTCTATTTTTAGAAAATTAGTTATGGAAACTTTTAATTAAAACTTCATAGCGATCAGCGACCCATGCATGTCCCTCCTTGTCCTCACACTTCTAATATATTTTACTGTACATAATTCTTTAGTTTCCAATTTTCTAGCAATACGGTAACATCATATACCATAAGAAAGCTTTGAATGTCAGAATTTATCCTATGTTATACAGCTCAGTTATAATCATTAGATTTTTTGACCTAAGCACTGAAAAAGTGTGACTAGTATACCTTGCAATGCTTACGTTCAAAACGCCTACGTTGTGTAGAAATGAAATCATCCCATGGTTAATGTCATTATCAAATGCTCAGTCCACACAATAATAAAAGTATCCATGTTGTTTGATCCAAAAGAAGCAATTGTCACATCAAATATTGACCTAAGTACAACAAAAACTAATAATTGTATTATCGAAAAATAAATCTATTTCCTTACAGAAGCGTTTTTCATATCCAGTCCCATATTCAGTGTGTTCTGTGATTTCTGGGGATGAGCACTGATCCCACCTGAGTGATCCTATTGGCCAAATGCACAGTGTTGAACCCAGTGAGGGTTATCCATGCAAATCAGGCCATTCAAACTTTGATTGACAGCAGCTCAAATTTATGACGTGGCTGCGACAAAAAGTTTTCAAGGACCCCTAACACATGTACAGTACGCTCTTTTGGTGAACAATGGTCCTTTATATGCTTTTCAAAAGTGGACTCTTTAAAGCAAAGTAAAACGTCATACCTTCACAAATAAATGTATAAAACAGTTTTTTACTAAATATGTGTTTTCTATTATGAACAAAATAGTAAATATTACGTGCTACTCAGTGGGTTTACATCATGTTTTGTAGAAAAAAATATTCATTTTGTATTTTTCGAATATTGCAGACTGCTCTGTCTTTAAGTTCCATTTTGTGTTTTGACGTTTGTTGTAATTTTTGCTCTAGTGTTGTGGATTCTGCTTTAAGTTTCATCTCATGTGCTATGTAAGCTAGCAACACAACAAGGTAGGTTAAAAGTGTTATTCTAGCCAGGTTTACAACATACATAACATTATACTCCTAAAAAAATAATAGCTGCATACCTTTTGTCTTTTGCCAGTTTCTCCTTTTCTTTCTTCTGTTTCTAAACTGGGGCCATAATGGCTTTGACCTTTTGTTATTTATTTTTGTTCTTCGTGCATCAGGACATTACCCGTTCCTAATTAAGAGTCAAGACTTAACCGTCTCACCTTGGGGGGTTGTGTAGACTGGTTATATATTATTGCTAATGATTTTGAACAAAACGAAAGAATGTAATAAATACTTAAGAAACTATACACTACAGTAAATATTCACAGTGTTGTGAATGGAATTGTGGTTTATTTGGTAGCATTTCAGGTGTGAAGTGAATTTACTAATTGCATTGCTGTAGAAAGTTAGATGTGAGCTTGTCTTCCTTTTCCCACTTTTAGATGTTCCCAGTCCAGTACCCCACCTCTCTCACAACCTTAGGTTACTTGAACCACTCGGCGTCCCATCCCTACAGTTAATCCCACTGTTCTTTTGACTGTTTGATAAAAGAAAAACTTCAAAGTCTTAGATTTCAGTTAAGATAAGCCGCAGGCATGAGGACCAAAGTATGTGGGAACAGTGAGCCTCAGATGTTGGGTATGGCGTTCTGGGCAAAATGGTGGTCACAGTTAAACCTGGAACAAGAGAGTGTACCATGTGCAAGTAAGAAACATGGCTTCAAAATTTTGTGAAGAGTGATGTAGCTAAGGTAACTGCATTAATGTGCTGTACGTTGGCTTAGCCGGTGCATTTTCTCCCAGGATGCCATGCTGAGGCTTTGTGACGTTAGTGTTGTAAAGGTTTTGCGATATGAAGTGTCATAGTTTGGACTTTCCAGCTTTTGCAGTTATCATCACTGAATACTCATCAATGGTTTTTTACGTTATCAGAATGTTAACACAATTAGAAAGCAAGAGTTTAGTTCTGTTCCCAAACATGCGATGAATATTAATCTGAGCATCTAACTGTTGGATGTTACAGTTCGCATATAAATCAATCTCAGATCCCCTGTAAAGTTGTTTTGGATATTTTATTTTATTTTTGTAAAGTAAATGTCAGAAACCTTTTTACACGAAGGTCACAGTTTGTTTGCCGAACGACTATCGCATTAAACCTGATGCATCAACTGTTATCTTTCTGGCAGCGTTTAATGGAAGTTAATTTCAAAACTCTGCTCTCAAAGATATTGCTAAAATCGGGCACAGCTTGATTGAAATTTTCCCAGCACAGTGTTTAAAGGTTAGCATGTGTTTGCACTCTGTGCCAAGATGAAAGCTTTATAGTGGCTGTTTTATTATTTTTGGGCCACAGCAGTAGACCGTATGAAACAGGAGCACGGTTTAATGTTCTTAGTGTTCTGCCTGTTCTCCTGATAATTGCGCTACAAATTCAAGCAGTGTGTTGTTCATTAGGCACAAACAAAATGCATGTTTAATATAGCAGTGTTAACATCAAGGTATTTGACTCTTCTTGAGCCAGAGGAAAGTGTCTAGGAGCCATGTATTTCAGAGCTGAAAATAAAACACTTTGTGCATGTAGTAATCTACCAAGACAGAATTTGTTCAAAGAGCTCAGTGACTCTCCATGAGGACCCTACCTATTTGGGTTATTTTTATGGATTTCTATTTTTCTCCCGCAACATTTAAAATACTATGTAAAAAACAAAACCAAAATAAAAATTAAATATGTCTTCATTTTCAAATAATTTAATCCATTTAGGCAAGTATATTTTATGCAGTTATTTTATTTAAATATTAAACCCATCAACTTTTCACATTATTTTTATCAGTTTGTTAGTTCATGGATTTAAACGAAAAAGTTTATTTATTTCATGGATTTTAAAAAAGAAACTCATTTTGCGTAGTATATTATTAAAGATGCTTAGTATATTATTAAAGATGCTTCTTGTCAAAACCACTCAGTGCATTAAGAAAGCTCAATTATGAAAGTATAATGTCAAATGCAATCCAGATCAGGGGCAATGATTTATGAGTCATGTGAGCAAAGCTCTTTAGAGAACAGCCTGTTTTAAGGAAATGGCCTATAAACATAACTTTAGTAACCCGCCAAATAATTCATTACTTCATCTTAGACGATGTCTCTAAATAGACGGATTTGAAGGAAAAAAACTAATATTGATGATTAAAATTTAATAATAATAAAAAATATATATATCAATTTGTTATTTTAGTGAAGTTGATGAGTATTTAAGTGGAGATGAATTTTTTTTTTTGTTGACTCAAACAAATGACATTTCCAGAAAAGTTTTCAAATGCTTTGGAAACCACAACTGAAAATGTCAGAAATAACAATTTGTTCCTTGCTGCATTAATGTCTCTTTTTTTGTGTTTCTGTTTAAAACATGGCATTAGATATTAAAGATTTAACCTTTCAGTAAAGTTGCAGTTTACTTTACATTGGAATTAGCTATGTTTTCTGATAATAACCCTAAAAATGGAAACATGCCATGTAGACACCTCCAACGGAGGTCTAACTGGGTTGGAAGACGTTTTCATTAAGAATGAGAGGGAAGATATAAACCATCAAAAATCAGTTCAATAGAAATGTACAGTCGTGGCCAAAAAAAGAAAAGTCGCCACTTCAGAAGCGTCAAAATTGGGCTGCATCAAGCAAAGAAAACAACTAAGGAGATTTTAAATTACTTTAACTGGATTAAGAAACCTTCAACATATTATTAAAACCCAGAAGGACAGTGTGAACTTTTTTTTAATTATTTTTTTTTTATTGAATACAAGGTAGATTTTTAGTAAGTTTTTACCATCCTAATACAGTAGTAATAATACTGTATTGTTACTTATTTGATTCACCTTAATTTTTGGTTTTATTTGAAATGCTTTTTTGGTGCCCTTAATCTTGGCATCACTGTTAACTAATGGTTAAACTACACAATTAACTGGTGATTTCATTTTCATGCAAATTGTTAGAAGGCCGTCCGTCTCTGTATGATTCGGTTCCTATTGTTTAAACGATATAAGGTGCATTTTTCTTTTAGCTGAAACAGTCAGCCTCAATCTTTACGCCCGTGTCGAGTTCATGCACTCCTTTGCATTTTGCTTCCTGTGGGTAATTTCTACCTGCGTGTGAAGTTGTTTTGTCCCCCATATACCTCCCAGGTCTTCTCATTACAGGCTGAGTGGGAGCATGGCGCATAGCACAGCTCTGCAGTTTGTGTGTTATCCTGTGTGATTATAGCTCCCCAGGTCAGGCGGACGGGAGCTGACTAAAGAGGTTGCCGATTGCATTATATTGCCAGGAGATGATAGATGCAGTGAAATGACGGTTAGAGAGAAACTGAGAGATTGTTCCTGGGATCAGGCATCAAAATTTTTAACGTGAGATTAATGATAGGGTGTCCTATCCTTGAGATGTTCAGAAAATAAGTGACAAATGTTGTGCTCGCTTGTTTGCAGTTGTGAGTGCTGGCATTAGTGGCTCAGTATGGATGCTTCTGCGTCCGTTAGACAATCGGGGGCAATAATAAGGCAGCGCGGCCCTGCCTATTCCCGCAGTATAATGAGTTCCCATCTCCTCTATCTTTTTTCTTTTTTTTCCCCCTTTTTTTTGGCTTGCTCCTGTACATAATGTTCTGTTGTGGATCCTGTGTACGAAGCTTAAATATAACTCCAAGCTTCCTTTTGCAGCATTGTGACCTTTATAAATATGCAGTCTCACTTCAGATTGTCTTGTTTGCATTCATTTATTAGATATTTGTGATAGAATGCCATAAATACTGTCTGCAGACAATATCTAAAGCACTTCTTGGTTTTAGAGATGAATTTTAAATGCAGAACTCGTTATTGACAAACATGCAAGATAAATCCCTTTTAGAGCTATTGACAATCGAACAGGACATAATGAGTTTTTGTCCTTCCCTTGGTAGCATATTCTTTTCTCTTTCTATGATTAAGTTGGCATGCGTTTGATTCTCACTGGAGGATGACGATATGAAAATAGATAGATAAAAATCACGGTATTAATGAGAAATTTATCGAGAGATACTGTACTGTATCAGAATTTCGATTTTATATTATAATCCGGTGTGATGGTTCAGATAGGAGATGAATCTTAATTGAGTTTTTATTTAAGCTAGGAATGGTAGGGTGGATAGAAAAAACACTACCCAGTTATATTAGCTACTTAAATTAAGGAAGCAATAATTGATGTATGTAGCGAGATGAAATACAAAACCCTAGATAGTTGCATAGAAAATACAGCTCCGTGATTGTAAAAATAATCAGCACAACAGATTGTTAGGAATCATTTACATTTTTATCATACACTTTTTTTTTTTTTTTTTTTTTTTTTTAAATAAGCCTAATAATTCATAAAAAATGTTAAGCTATAGGGAGTTGGATCTGATGCTGCCCTTTCTATTGTAATGGAGCTGGATGGAGTAAAGCCCAAATTTCAAGCTTGATAAGTGTGATGTACTTTTTGCATTGTAGGTTGGGGTTATTTTTCGGTTTAAACCATCAGATAAAGATTAAATTCTTGGATTTTTTAATTTAAAAAATTTTTTTTTTTTTGCTTCTGCATTAAATCTACTCCTGAAAAATATTTGCTTTGACGATATTTATTTCAGCAGTTCGTCACATATACACTACTACATAGTGAAATTCTTACTTCTTTGAGTATCCCAGCTTCATGTTAGTAGCTTGGGCTCAGATTAGCAACTTGGAGCCACAAATGTTTGCTATTGGGATATTTGTGTGTGAGGGATCTGTCCCGTTTTCTTTAACCTACAGTAACTATAAATGTAATGTTGCGTCCTGCATGTGTGCCGGTTTTTATTAAACCTGATCCGCAGTCATTTTCCGCATGGGCGTAGACATAATTGTGTGTGTTTGTGTTTGCAGACTGCAGAGAGATCCTCCTGCCACTTATGACTGATCAGCTGAAGCTTCACTTGGAGCAGCATGAGGAGCTGGAGGCCTGCTGCCAGCTGCTCAGCAACATCCTAGAGGTGTTGTACAGGAGTGATGTGGTGAGTACACATTCACACACGAGTAAGCATCAGTTCATTACAGTCATGTGTGCTCAGTACGGTGGTATACACTCATTTGTATGCCTGTGTACACACACCTGCATGTAACTCCGCTCTGGTGTCTCTATCAGCAGAGGACAGAGAAGGTCATACGCACATGACCTTATACACACAAGCCAGCGGTCACACACTGCTGCCACTCAGCACACACGGTGCTGCACTCTGCAGATGTCAGTCTGCATTTAATTACCCGCCGTCCCGTTCCGCACACTAGAAACAGATGATTATTTTATGGGCTGCTTGCTCCATAATTTATCCCTGCTTTATGAAGTATGCTGAGGTTCAATCCACTGAATAACACTCTCGTATGCACTTTTCCCTCCCTCCCTACCGTGGTACCAAAATGTAGCTTGATTTTTTATTTATTTTTTTTTTAAGGTAAAAGCTTTTGTTTGTCCTGAATGACCCCTGCGTGCTTGTGCACGTGCTAGGGGTGTAAAACAATGTCATTATCTGTACCTGTTCATTACATTCAAATCTCTGTTAGGCTTTAAATACAAAGTGGGTGCAGCGTTAATCTTATCTGTACATGCTCGTTCCAAATAATGCATTGGAATCTGGTTACTGATCTGTACATTAGAGACACCCCATGGTATACCTGTGTGCATGGCGGGGTTTTTTTTCTCACGTTCCCTGTCTTAAAAGTAGGTTGCAAGAGTTTGTATATAGCAGGTTTTTTTTTTTTTTTTTTTTTTTGTAATTCACATTGCATCCAGGAGTTTCATCTTAAATGGATTTTCCTGCTGAGACTCATACCAACTTCCAATTTCACACCGCCAAGTGTATTTAAAGGAGGAAAATAAATAAATAAATCAACCCACACACTCCGAGACCTAGAAAAGACCCACTTCGCTCTACTCATACGTACTCTGTTCCTTATGGTTTTGTGTAATTAAAACCACCGTGCTTTTTTTTCTCCTCCTGATTATTTGCATGCTGGGGTTAATACAGATTAGGACGTTAAACGTGACATGGGAGGCAGGATAAGATCTGCTTTAGGAGAACTTCGTTATATTTAATAATACTGATGACATGCTTAGTGGCTCTGATGATCATTTTGTGGTTGATGATGTATTTTAATGCTTCCTGTTAAAGGTCAGCTGTAGTCTGCCTTGATGATGTCACTTTGAGGCGTGAACCCTAGTATTACAATCTGAATAATGGCCCAGTCTGAATAAAACTGCATCCTACAGACACCTCGGCTAGAATGGTCTCACTTGATGTGGCCCAATAGGACGGGGACGGATGGTGTAAATCTTGTAAAAGTCTTGATCCAGTCTCTTTTCTCTGCGTATTTGGCCCATGTTGGGGTGACATTACTGTAGGTGATTACTGTGGTTGGTAAACTCGAGAGCAACTCTCTCCTAATTGTAAAGATTTATTGATTACCCTGGCCATTTCACATCTAATCATAGATGAGACTGAATTTCTGTAACGAATCTTAACACAGAAGGTGGAATTTATTGAAAAAAAAAAAATAGGAAGCCAAGCCTAACCTCAAAGCTGGAGAAAAATACTTAAACATTCAACATTTTACAGCAGGAAGAACCACGTTATGCATGTCAAAAGTAAAGTTAAATGATTTTAATCATATTAAAGAAATATTGTCCATGTAAATGTAGCTCTTGTTAGAGGAGATAAAAGGGGGAAAATGTCACTTATTTCTTAAAAAAAGGGTAATGGCTTGATTTTGGTTTTAGCTTCTAAAAACAAAAATAATATTTGTCACCCGATTTAAAAGAATAAACACTGCCTGACCAGAAAAAAAAAAGTCGCCATTTCAGAAGGGTCAAATTATTGGGCTGCATTAAACAAAGACAACGATTAAGGAGATTTTAAATTACTAGAACTGCGTTAAGAACTTTACAACATTATTATCAACACCTGGAAGTAAGAAATGTGGTCGGGAAATAAAACTTTAACACTAAAAAAAGTAAATAAATCAACACTAAAAACCATAACTATGTTTAATATTTCTATGTACACTATGCGATGAGAACTCCAAGGACTGGGTTTAAAAAGCTGTAGGAAAACCCTTTGTTAGGAAGACTTATCTTAAAAAACAAAAAAAAAAAAAAAAAAAAACTGACGACCTGAATGCACTGAATAAGCAGAGGATTATTTAGTTTTGGGTGTATGACAAATCTTTTCTTACACATAAACTGGCCAGCACATTGTTTCATCAAAGCTGATTGAATAAAATATTAAACTTTATTTGTTGGCCAGGCAGTGTATATTTTGTGTCTGGAGTAAAAGAAATCTCTTTAGACACATGATTGACAGCATTGCATCGCTATTTGAACATATCTAACTGCTGTATGATGGTTATTGTGTGTTTATTTCTAGGGTCCAACTCAATGGCATATTCAGATCATAATGGAGAAGTTGTTAAGGACAGTGAACCGGACAGTGATCTCACTGGGACGTGACTCTCCTCTTATTGTAAGTCTGAGCTTTTCTTTCTTCACTGAATTCAAGTGCTGTTCTACAACAGTGATAAAACAACGCTTTTTTTTTTTTTTTATCATCGTGATGCAGTAACAAGTCAGTCAACATTTTTTATTTCTTTATTTTTTGCTCCGTTGCCAAGTGGTCTATGCAGTAAGTAAGTGAATTTCGTCAGCCTTTGTGTCATCACTCAAGTCAGACGGCAACCAGTCTGGAAAGCCACAAGCTAAAATTGAGTTTCCATCAGACAGTACGGCGCAGCGGTGTCGAGCAGAGTCTGATAATGTTCCTGTCGAGCAGAACAGAAAAGTTGATCGGCCATTGAGCTGTGAACCTTCCTCGGTGCGTGTCTGGAGAAGCAGACCAAGTTAATACTTAGCATTTACTGGTAATGGAGTCACAAACGGTGCTGCTGCCTTAGAATAGAGAAGCCGTTTGCCATTGGTGATCTGATCGGAGACCCTAGTACTGGATCTGCTACAGTACTCAAGAACATTATGACGAGCTTACTTTGTGTACAGCCTGGTGGTAAAGTGTCTATCGTCTGATGTTCTCCTGCCCTATTTAAATTTATCCAGCTCTTATAGTGCTTCATGGAAACTCCAATATCTACAGCTAATAATGCAGCATATACAGTGCAGAGCTCCAGCGGGCTTTTATTGTGTTTTTCCAGATATGAACACTTATACACATACACACACACACACACCAGCACCTACATAAACTGCTGGTTTTGCGCATGGAATTATCAGTGTTATTGCTGGCTGAACCCTCGTGCCTCTCTCTGCTGCAGTCTCGTGTCAATTCATCCTGTTTTCCTCTCTTGTACCCTTGTGATCACTTCTTGCTTTCTCTTTGATGTACACACACGTGTACACACACACACACTATCACAGCTATGTTAGCAGTGGCGGTATAGACATCAGTAATTATTGCAGCACAATGGTGTGTGTGTGTGTGTGCGTGTGTTATTACAGGTAACATCAGGCTTCTTTAATTAACCTTAATGTTCTGGTTTGTTGAAGAGCTGTAAATGAAATGAAAGTGGGTTTATTTCTGGATTTTTCGTTGCTTTTTAATTATTGGATTTTCTGCACTTACATTTTTCTCTATATTACTGTCCTTTAACTTCCTCTGACCCTGTTAGACCCTAATGTTCCAATAATAATGGGACTAATCGGATTAAAAGTGCATGATTTTAGCACCTCAATCCAGACCAATCAGAATGAATTTTTAATAGCAATAAAAGGAATGGTGTAAAGCTCTGATAATCCATTTATTCTGTAAATATTACCTTGTATAAACACTCGATCGGTCTTCGTGTTTGGACTTTCATCTACTGTGTCTCTGGCGGAGAAGGGCCACTGATTTGCTCGCCTTTTCATGTGTAGTGAAGCAGCTAACCAATCATTGATGAGACTGAATTCTTGTAACCAATCATAACTCAGAAGGCGGGATTTAAGTGTCAAGCATACTGCATGTTGTTTAACAGTTTGTTCAAGTCCACAAATCATAAAATTTCATAATGTGTGTGCCACAAGAGAACTGCTTTTATGTTGCTTGAAGCTTTCTTTAGAGGGAAAGATAAAGAGGAACATTTTACACCAATTTTTGTAAAATTTCTAGTAGATTTCTTAGAGTAATTTAGTGCTAGAGCTAGTGCAAAAATAAAAACATATACATTTAGACATTAAAATATCTATAGATGGGTGGATGAATGTCTGTTTTCAATTATGCCCAACTAGATAGTAGATGGCCCTATAAATTCTGCACTTAATTTACACTCAATTAGCATGATTATCACACACTAATGCTTATAACAAGCAATCTTTGATGTCATTTTTAGCAAAAGGGGGAGAAAAGTGATAATAGCTTTCTTCCACACCAGTGATTCTGTTGGCTTTATTTCTTTAGTGTACACCCATGCTGTCTGCATTCATGAATATTTTATTACAAAGCTTGAATTGATATGCTGCTAGTTACTTTAGTACGATCAACATCTCAAAGAGACGCCTTCTACGGACGTTTGTTTATAAACCCGTCTGTTACGTCTGCATCATGGCATCACGTCACGGTCTCAGTACATGCTCAAGCTTTATTAGGAATGGATCTTTATTTTGTGTTGTCTGTTTGTGCCCTGATTGAAAGTCTAAAGGCTGGATTAGTGATGCCACCAGTTATGGTAGCAAGTATGAGTAATCTTTTTTTTTTTTTTTTTTTTACTAATGATAATGAAATAAGCAGCATACTTGCTATCACTTAATCAGGGCCGCAATTGAACGTTTTCTTTAGCCTTGTTTAGCATTATAAAGTGAAATGGACCCAGTTATCTGTTTATGCACTTGCGGTGTTATAAGAGTTTCTTGAACAACAGTGCTGCATCACAATGGCTGTCCAAGCAAACTGGGACTTTTGATTGAACAGACCAACAGAACAGTTCTCCATATAATCTCCTGCTACACTAATGCACTTATTCTAGCGTTTTCCTAGTTATTGGATATAATCAAGGTAGATAGTTTTCTCAGTAAGCTGGAGCCGTGCTCAGACTTCACATCTGAAACGCTGGCCTACCAGGAACCACTCCGATCGCCCAAACATGTGGAAATTGCTTGGAGTGAGGTCAGGACTCTACGAAGAACGTGACCATAACTCCCAGCCAAGTTCCTGTAATGTGAAAGTGGGCCGTTAAATGATAATTCGGATCCTGTTTAGTTTCCAGACATTCGTATAGTATGCGCCGAAATATCATACACATGATTAGTGTATCACTGTATGCGTAATCTAAGAGGTCAAAGCGTGTGTGTATACGTTATTCATCGTATTCACCAAAACGTTGGTGATAAGTTATTCATCAATTTCCAAGGATCAGACTTTTTATGTTTATGGGAACGACTGCAATGGTCTCTTAGCCATTCCTTGTAATTCACGGATATACAATTTTAGTTTTATTTATTTATTTTTTAAATGTTTTCAATGCTTGGAGTATTCTCTAAATGTCATAATTTATCACCAGAAATTTCCTGAAGTCCTGCTTTGACTTGAACGCCCCTCGTACTTAATTTAAAAAGTACTGGAACAGACTAGTACTGAACAAAGAACATTCCTTGTCCAGGAAGCCATGTTATTATTAAAGTTACAGACTTTACCAAGCATTCCAATAAAAGTTTTTATGATCAATGTAATGACATATAATGCAGATATATATAAAAATAAATTCTTCCTTTGACCCTGTTGTCTTGATTTCGCTAACGTGACTAATGCTGTGTATAGCGGTAAACAAATCATAATTTTTTAGTAGCAGTTTGTCTAAGCGTGGGACAGCTCCTATGTGTAACCCAGTCTAGAGTCATGCTTGTCTGGTTATCTAAAATGTAAAGATTAGTTACTTATGAGCACTTGTACAGATTGGAGAGGAATAACTTTATCTGGATAGAGTTGTTATTTGTGTACATAATGTTTTTACCCCTGACAAAAGGGCGGAAAGTCTTTAAGTAGCATTTTGGCTGTGAGATATTAGATATGATGTCTAATATTGTTTGAGGTAGCGTCTTCATTTTGACTCGAAGTGTTTAAATGTGAGGTGGCTTCTTTTATAGCGTGCTTAATATTTATTGATGTGTCTAACTTAGTACTCGCTACGTGACATGGATGCTTTGATGGATCTGTGTAATTTGTGTGTGTGTGTGTGTGTGTGAGAGAGAGATGTGCTGCAGCACTGCTGTGTAAATCACCTCTCCTCAATATTCCTCCGCGTCAGTCATCCCGCTCAGATTTATGCATTTCAATTTCTCATTTGTCCTGTGCTGTGTATCAGTAGTAAATTGTAATCGCACACAAACACACAGCTCTTTAGAGAGAAGATCTGAGCTTTAAACAGTGTGTCGTGGCTCCAGAGCTTTTCATACGACTGCTTATCGTTACTAAAATAGAAATTAATAATGGATCGTACAGCTGAAATAACTAATTAATTGCAGTGGTGTGTCACTTTGTGCTCGTTGCGTTTTCATCTCTCTGAAAGCTTTGCATCCTGGGCTTCTCTTTCTTGATCACTTTCATGTTCTCCCACATGATCCCTTTAGCTTTTTTCATGTCGATCCTCACTTGAACATTGATGTTCAGAGTGGCAGCGGGAGGAGACGATAGAGTGAATGCTCTGCGCTTTTGCTTCTCTCTTCTGATCGACAACTACTGCAGGTTTCTACATCACTACAGGAAGCTGGGTTGCCTGACGCATGTCAGATGTAGTTGGGACAGATTGTACTCTGACTTTCCCGTATTATTTTATGTAGTCTTGAGGAATGGTTCTCCAGACTTCATGAAGGCCTTTTTTGGCTTTCATTTTTGGCAAGTTTTTGTCTCTCATTTTTTAGTCCAGTCCCTGTACTGTACCTGACCAGAAGAATGCGTCTTGTTTATTAAGCCACACTGTGTCCTATAATTCAATCAGACATAAAAAATACTTAAGTATGTATGTAACTTAAGGCATGAACCAGTGAAAAACAGCTGCAGATGATGATGTGGTTGAAATGGATGAGAGGGGAAATGAGGTTGCTGCTCAGGTTGTTACCTAAACAATACATTTTAAAATCTTTAAACCTGTCACAATAAACTATTTCTCCCGATTTCTTTCATTTCTTTTATTCTTTTAAATCTGCCTCATTGAATTCATCATATGAAGAAACAAGAGCGGGTGCTTAAGACATTTGCACAGTACTATAGATCATCAGAGGTTTACGCAGGATATCCTAAACTTTTAAACAAAATTCCCCTGAACCACTTTTCATGGTGTGTGGGCAGAGATGGAGACTTGCAGTATGATAAATGTACCTAAATATTTATCATAGGGGTAAATAAGGTCTTTGTGTTGTGCCGATGCTCAAGGCTGTTCGATCCTTATTGCTATAGACCTGTCCAGAAATCTTGAAACTTTTACTTAAAAAAAAAAACATTGAAAAAATTAAAACATTGTAACGAAAAAGAAATCTATTTATCGAATGGTATGGAAAAAAATTTTTTTATACAATTTAATAAAAACCTTTGTTTATTTGCTTTGATATTGTTCTTCAGATGACTTGTGTCTAATTAATTTTTTTAACAGCATTTAGTTCTCTGGATAAATTGCTGAGTTAACAGTTTATCTCATTATAGGACATTAGCTCCAAACACAGCCGAAGATACACTCCTAATTATTAACTCCTGATAACTGTATGACTTCTGGTCAGTCTGAAACTTTTAAAAGTCATTTCATCAATTTCAGGAAACGTCCAGATTGTTTAGAGGCAGTCAACTTGCTGTATGTGATCTTTTGACCCATTGATGTACAGTAGTGAATCGAACCTGATGTAAAGTGAATCGAAAAGATACCTTGTTTATGTCTTTGTTTTACCTAACTGTCCTTGGGTGTTTTTTTTTTTTTAAATCGTCCTTGTGACCTTGTGCTGATTCTCTCTCAATATCGCCATGAAGTTGCAACAGCAGGAATTAAATATTGCTGCATTTACTTAAACCTAGTGACTTGCCACTTCCGATCTTTGATTAAAAGAGTGCCAAGAGAATGCTCCATAAAGTCAAAATCCCTTCTCAGGAACTCAGGAAGGTCTCCCCAATCCTGATTTTAGCGAGTGACATAAAAAACAACATGGCTGCTCACAGCATCAGCAATAAACAAAGTAATACCTCTTACCTTTGAATAAGCGTAACTGTGTATTTGCTGTAAATCTGCAATGCTTGACTATACAGGTCACTGTCTCACAGCTATCCGGCTTGCGTGTTGCTGATCAAAGACGACTACTGACACGAAGGCATGAATCGAACCGAAAACCAAATCCTGTAATTCCGATCTCGTCGTTCCCGCTTCCTCAGTAATCCGAACGCCGGCAGAAAGACCAGGCTTTGTTCGATCCAGTCTGCAGTTTTCTCATGACATGCTCACATACTCACATTAAACCACTTCTCTGTTTATTTCTCAGATTTTATTTTGTGTATTAAATAGTTTTGATTTTAAAAACAGTATAAAATGCACAATATTGCACATAGTGAATCAATTGCACTTCTTTAAGGTACAGATATCATCTAGGTCTCTCTTTTACGCTACAGCTGAACTACTCGAATGTCAGATCCTTTGATGTACAAGATAACTGGTGAGAGAAGTGTGTTTATCTAGTCTAGTGTGAAATGTAGAGAACTCGGCATCAAACCACCTTGAAGAGTTCATTATTTAAATATGAATCGTTTTGCACTTATGAAGCACTCTGGCTGCGTCGTTTCTTCATCATGCTGTTTTTGGCTTCAAAGATGCCTTGGCCAAAATGCCCTGATGAACCGTGTTCCTGTTCCTGGAGATGCTAGTAGCCCTGATTAGATGTTCTGTTTCTTAAATTCGTTCATTTCCGTGTAAGTGTTCTACAATGCTCTAATGATGTTATGTTAGATAAATAATTTTTATTTCTTTTTTCGAAATGAAAGCACGTATTTACATTCCAGGTGTAGAAATGCACGTCTTGAGTCAAGAAAGCGTGGCTTGGCATCGTTAAGGATAAAATAATCATTTGATATTATCCTGAAATATTCTCGTTACCTTTTAGCTCAAACAAGCACACGGGCGAGCACCATCCAGCGTTGTGACACAAAGTGCCAGGTGAACCAACATGTTTAAGATCTGAGGTTGTTTCCTGCACAGTGCTCCTCAGTTCCCTGATCCTCGATGGACTTGAGGACGGGAAGATGGAATTAAAAATAGGCCAGGCTTTCCAACCTTCTGATGCATCTTTTCTTTTTCTTTTTTTTTATAGGAATAATATAATAATCCAGTAAAGGAAGATATAACGTCATACATTATGTATTAGAAAAAATCTGAATTTAATGCTTGATATTACGAATATATAAAAATATCTGGTACTTGTTTTTTTTTTTCTTCTTTTTTTTTTCCTCTCTCTTTTTAAATTAACATCACAAGAGATGTCTAGAGCTCCTGAAACATAATATAGAAATTTGATAAATAGCTGCAGATTTTTCTTTGCCTTTCCCCCCCCGCAGAATTGATGAGTGTCTTTCCATTTTGTCTAAGTGTCAGTGTAAATCCGAGTCCATGTGTTGAGTCCACTTCATCTGTAGTAGAGTCTGTAATGTCCTTGTGCTTTGTCTTATTGGTGATACTCCAGTCATGTTAAGATTCATGAGGAATAATAACTTATTAGAGTTCAGGGAAAATGTGACTTTCCTTATTATTGTTATTATTTTATTCAATTAGTTAATTATGTTTTTTATGAATGATGATGAGAGGCCAGTCAGCCATTAGTAAATAAACCTGTAGTGTGTCTGTGTGTGTGTGTGGATGTGGATGTGGATGTGGATATTGGAACTTAAGCAGATATGCTTGTGTGCAAATAAATAATAGTTTGCTTTCATATATTTCTATATACATTTAAATGTGGGAATTTGTAGCAGCTTAATTCAATCTAGTTCCTCACCTCATAGAATTGAAAATAAAGACGTTTCATACTCTGGGCCAAGATATTCTGCTTTTCCGAAACTAAACGAGCAAATCCAGTTCCCAGTATACTTCCATTTTTTAATTTGAAGCAGACTCCAGCCAGGTTCAATGTTCAGGATCCAACTTTTTTGTTTCCCCTCTCTATCTTTTTGCTTTGTGATAATATGATGAACGTGTAGAAAGACACAGAGCTGGAAAGGAGAAATATGACTGTGGAAACGTGCGCGCATGTCCTGCAGCGCGGTGCGTTCAGAGGAACCACAGTTTCCAGCGTGTGTGTTTCTTCGCCTCGGCTTTGGCCTTGCGTTTCGGCGTGGAGGTGTACGCCTCCTGTGGGTAAGGCAGCGAGGGGAAGGACGAGTCCTCCACTGAGCATAGCCTCCTCATCAGCGGCTGCAGCTTGTCCTCCTGCTGCTTGAAGTCCAGCTCCACACTGCGAGACAGAGAGGGAGATCTGTTACTGACCAGACACCATACAGGTAGTCCTCGACTTACAAACATTCGGTATACGAATGGAACGCGGTTCTATTCCCAGTTTAATCTCACATGTAATGTTAAAAAAATGGACAAGGACGTGCACCAGATACCAATATTTGCAATTATATACAATAATTTCAGTGTGTAAGTGAAATGTATAAATGAGTCGCCCTCACCGGTTTCACGATGATAGAAAATGGCTGTCCTGTAAAGCTGTCCTGATGGTAAATAATCCTAATTTCAACAACATCCTAAAATCCTTAACAAAACAGAGTTCGCAGTCCAATACAGGGGAAAACAGCTCTGGGATAAAAAAGGGTATTCGGGATTCCCCTCGCGATTTAAAAGCACAGAGACAACACTGTGAGATGAAGTACTCCATTGGCTACAAAAACATTAGTTATGTTTTTTGGCCACAGAATGGCAGTGTGGGGAAATGGGACAGATTTTGTTAGGTGGATTAGTATGCTTTACATTGTATATTTGTGTCAAAGGTGTATAAGACCCACTTTGTTGGACTTAAGAACAAATCAGACTTAGGAACACGCTCCCGGAACGAAACTCGTTCATAAGTCGGGGACTACCTGTACATAAGAGAAATTTCTGCACGTCTTTTTAACTCATCGTACACAAATGGTGTAAATGCAGTTATACTTATTTCTTTTTTGTTGATTAAAGACAGCCTAAACTTCATGATTTTAAATCATTGTGATGTATTATAAAAGCAATAAATACAACCTTGAATTAGAAGGCGTGTCCATACTTTTGACTGATACTGTACAGTATGTTAAAACTTTCTCCCACCATGGGAAAGTCTTCAGGTTGGCACTCTTTGCACGTCCCAGTTGTTATGTGACATGATAGACTGTGTTTTATGTTTTATGAACTCCGAGAGGAAGAAACCAAAATAACAACTGTGAGGGGTTGACTTTAGTGTTTATAACAGAAACTTGTATTTTTGGCATTTCTCAGCATTAAATGTGACTGTAAATGGCTTTAAAGTTAAAAATTGCTTCGGCATCGCAGGAGTAAAACACTTCAGGGGACACCGTTATTTGTTTGGGTTGAGACACATCACACTACCGACATCACCAATTGTTTTCCAGTAACCTCACAGCCCATCAACTTGTAGTGAAAGTGGTGATTAAGTCAGCTTGAATGGAAATGAATCGCTGCTAGGCGTGATTTCATTCTTCCTGTTCTGTTCCTTTCCACATTCAGACGGCTATTATGTTTTGCACCGAGGGAGTTTATATATATATTTTTTTTACATTCCTTTAAATTTCCTTGGTTTCACGCCGCTGTACAAGTGAACTTTTGACTCGAGTGGGTGAGACCGATACTATTAGTTGTGCTCCATGTTCACACACAGATAAAGCACTTGCATGCATATTTAGAAGTGACACCAGGGCCACTACTGACCTGCTTGTCTCTGCGTATGTGCTTTGGGTCTAATAAATTCTGTCAGCTCTGTTGCTGGTAAAGCGGTTCTCCTGAGGAAGCTGTGCTGCTGTGTGTGTGTGTGTGTGTGTGTGTGTGTGTGTGCGCACGCACAGGTGTGTGTTTTCTTTTACATCACACTCCGTTGAGTAACACCAGGACCAGTCTAGTCCTTGTATTCCCACATACATGTCCCTACCTGTTTCAGTGAAGCCTTAGTGTTGTCAGTGAGCGCACAAACACACACTCACACTTACATGCCTCTTGGTGTTTAAGCCGAACTGTACAGTATGAGTGCACTCGCGCGTAGGGACAAGTCTTGTATCCGCGAACGTAATGTGCGCCGCTTCTCGCTAAACAAGGCGTTTCTGGCTTCTAGCACATGGTCAGATGTATGTTTCTAGCAGATGGTACTTAAAAGGACATTTTACTAACTCAAGGCCATATGTTTTTTTATTTTTTGTATAAATCCTTTGATGCTATTCCTAATTTAGGCACCGTTATTTGTATTTTTTGTGGTCCATTTTAAAGCATTATACCAGACTTCCTTTTTAAATTTCTAATTGTTTTGCTTTAAATAAAGAACAAGAGCACGCCGGATCTTTTTCTTTGCCCGTCTAACAATGCTTTTATGAATCATTGAGTGTAAGAGGCACTCTGCACTCAGCATGTCTAATGAGAGCACTAGGGGAGCATGCATCACACCGCAGCTTGTTATATACTTGCTTTGTAGCTGAATGTCCTGAAATAAAGTTTATATAAAAGGTCACTCGAGTGCAGCTCGGACACCGCGTCAGTGAGGTCTGGTGTAACTGAATAGACTAATGGAGAGGGGAAAAAAACAACAACATTTTATCGTAAGTGTGAATGTATTGTAGCATCTTCAACCTCCTCAATGGGAAATGCACACAGTACAGACTGTCTATCTCTCTATCTGTTTATTTATCTTATCTCATAAAGGTCTTTAAAAAAAGTTTTGTAAATAGAAAACAGTATATTTTAACAGCTTGTACATATGGTAACACTAACACAAGCTATCTCGTGGCTGCGTGTTTTTTGGTTTGGTATATACAGTAATTATGTTTATTTACTGTGATTATATCTGGATTCAGGATAATCAGATGTTGTGTAGTATACTGTAGCCATAAATAGGATTGGTCAATAACATTACCAACCCTGATCTCCTGGTTGTAATGCATCATGTGCTTCTCTGCGGATCTAAATAATTGTAGCCTTTTACGATCAACTAATTACAGAGGCCATTAGTGCAGTACCGATAAATATTTGAGTAATGGTGAAAGGCTGTGCTCCCCCCCCCCCTTTTTTGGGGGGTCGGCGTGAAGCAGCTTCCCACGCGTTCTGTCCGCCTTTCTTCCGTCTCAGTATAGCGGCGCTCATCTTCCTAAGAGTAAGCTGCCTCTGTCTGTAATGTGATGCATCAGTGATTGGGGCTGATTGCAGGACAGGCTTCGGAATCTACATTAGGGACGCACCAATGACCTTTTTTTTTTCGCCCCAGACCGACGATGAGTTCCATACTGATACCAGAATAAATTACACTGTTTCCCACATTGCCATTATTTACATAAAGCGACATTTGATCTCGTTAGGGGGATGTTGGCCAGTATTTATTTGGCACCTAAAAAAAATGTATAAAAAAAAAAAACTTAAATTATTGACAGACTTTATGTAAATTTGTAAATGTGTGTATGTATTATCCGTAATAAAGTGCAGGCCTTCGCGATAAAAGAATTGCACAGGTCCATGTTGCGATTTGGTTGATTATAATGAATGGCGCAGCACTAGTCAAGCGCATTATTCTGGTGTACTGTATGTTTTCCTGACTTGCTTAGTGGTCATGAATAGTCCCCACACTTGGCTTAATAGGTCATGTTTATGCTAATGAGTTCATTATCAATGAAGCAGATTAGCTAACTGTGTTCATTATCTATAACCGAAAAGGTATGAAATGGTGAAATAGCACTTAAGTGATATACTAACATTTGCTTGATTGGTTGAATCATTAAACTACAGATTATTACTATTATAGTGGTTATAGTAATTTAATAATAACAATAAGGTGAGATTCCTTTTGCAATACGAATTTTCACCTTAAGAACTCGTTTTAGGAACGGATTAAATTTGTATGTAAAGTAACTCTGCATTTCCATGTCTGTAGTATTGATGTTGATTTGTTTTTACAAAAAATACTCCATGTCTTACTATAGAAGTTAATTTAAGGTTAAATGTATAGAATATGGTTGAACCTTGTGCTCACACAGTGTTACTCAAGTCGTGGAAGTAGCAGTGATGTTTAAAAAATGAAATCCTTTTGAAAAGATTAAGAAAAGTTTAAATAAGAATAAGAAAAAAGGGACCAAGCAGGAACAAATAGCAATTGTACAAAGTCCGAAAAGTTGTTTATTTATATATTATTATTATTTTTTTAATCTTGTACACACAAGTTATCTCACTTTCTAACCACAAGGCATATTAACTGCTCAGATCGAGCAATGAAAGCCTTTATGTTCCAAATATGCTTTGGAAATCATTAATGTGTTAATGTAAATGATAATAACACAGCTGTTTTTATGCAAAAACCTGGCATACTTTTAAACTTAAGTAGATGAATAACAAAATAACTTGTACCCACAAGATGAAAACTTGTGTGCACAAGATTAAAAAAATAAAACCCACCTTTTGGGACTTTGGGGGCTCTGTACGATTGATGTCTCCATGCTGCTGAGAGGGTACAAGTGCAAGTCATATTCTTCACTTTCTGACAGCACCTTTAGGTGAACAGTACCAAAAAGCCTTTTAACACCATATACCCAAAATCCCTTTCCAATATATTTCATAAGACGAGCAATTCAGAAGTGGCTGGGTTTATTTTAGACTTCTCTCTCCCAGGGTGATTTCCCAACTGAAGAATAAAATCTTTTTTTTTTTTTTTCCTTTTTTTTCTTTTCTGGAGTTTGAGGTTCGGTGAATTTGTTATGATTACAAAAATTGAAATAGCATTTTGGAAGAAGGGTTCAAGAGAACAGCACAGTGTGGAAAAAATACGCTGACCACGCTGTATGAACTCATTAGCTACGAACAACCTGAGATATTATAATAACTCTGGCAACCTGACAAACGCTGGAGGGAATGCTTGCATAGAAACATGTCGACAGAGTTGGAGAGGAAAAAAAAATATGGAGATGCATCCGATCTATCGAGCACTCGGGAGATCGTGGCATGTATTAGTCAGGCCTTTTCTCACAGGCCGAAGGCAATGGTGCTATTAACAAATTAATCACAGCACAGACCCTTGTAATTATGCTCTTATCAATCCATTCATACTTGCTAGCACAGAGAGAGTGAGTGAGAGAACAGAACGAGCAAATCACTGATTATCTGCATGAGACTGGAGTGGGTGTGAGGAGCCTTGGCTTTAAGCGGCCTGCAGAATTCTACAGTGTAACTGATGATTATAGCTGTTTATCTCCGTGTGACTGTCTTTCTCCCAAGACTCCAATCCTTCATGGTTCCCGTCAGCTGTAGACGGGAGGAGTTGTTTCTTCACATCAAACGCCTATCTCATTTCTTCACATCCATCAGAGACTGTGGCGAATTGACATACTACATTAGTCATATCATTAGCGTTTCCAGATCACTGCATGTTTTTAAAACGACACAACCTGTGCAAGTCTGCACCTACACCCTTTAAGTAAAGAAGAAAACGCAGCAGGGCCATGCCAGTGTAGGAGTATCATCACAGGCAGTGAGGGTTCAACCCCTGATTGTAACGCCCTGTTATGCAAGATTCAAGATTAGTCTCCAAAGTGAGCGCAGAAATGAAGCAGGAACCAAAACAACAAACAGGAAAAATTACTTCATTTAGGATTTCAACTGTTATGACCTCATACAAGAATATCCCCTCTCCTGGCTAGTTGTTCCCTGATGTTACGAAACACTGAAACTGTGATTTAGGAAAAGGATTGAAAAAAAAAACAAAAAACATAATTATTCAATTACTAGTCTTGAGAAGTTGTTCTCCAGGCTTTGTGAAGGACTGTTTTGACTTTTTTCCCCCCCATGTTTTTGTTTATTAAGCCACACAGTGACCTATGAACCATTTAAAGCATTAAAAAAAAAGCATCTATTTTCAAAAGTTAGGTCACCCCCCCCCCCCAATGTCTTAAGCAAAATAATTTTTCTTAGCTAATCTTAGTACAGTGGAACCTTGGATTACGAGCAACTAAATCCCGACAGATAACTGTTTCCGTTTGTGCACGCAGGCACTCTGGGTGTGTGTGTATGTACAGTACGTGTGTATGAAGCTAAATTAAGGAGCCCCCCCCCCCCCCCCCCCCCTTCTCATTTTACATACTCTTCCTCCACTCTTTTTACACACACACACACACACAGAATGGAAGCACTTTACCTTTAAAAAGAATCACAACATATCAGTGTTTCTGTGTAAAATTTATTAACAACTTTTGCTCGTCCTGCGAAACGCTCGCAAACTTTTACTCGCAATCCAAGGTCCAATGTCTTGGGCAACTACAACTTTAGACGAACAACATCTTCTAACTTTTTTCAGTATGCCATTTTTGATTTAAGAAAAATTAAGGCAAAAAGAAAACCGGGGCAATACTGAGTCCTTCTTACAGTTTCCACAGGATTTAAGGGTGTAATTTAATTCTTTAATTTAGCCCATACAAATTGTTTCAATTTAATGTGAAGAAATAAGGAAAAGCCTGAGACTTTTGCAGAGTAGTGTAAGTTAACTTGTTAAAGTAATAGGGACCTTAAATGGGACCTTTTAAAAAAAAAACAAGAAACTGCAAAGCAAAAACTCCTGTTTTTTAAATTGAATCTGTTTATGTGGTAGCATTTAAACCATATGAATCGCTGTAACTCTTTAAAATTGATGAATTGAAGTTGGAAAGAGAGTATTGGTCTCAACCTTGCATCTGGAACAATTATCAGAATTACCAGGGTTTAATGCAAGCTTCGAACATGCAGGCAACCAAAAACAAAATAATGAGATAGTATGGAGATAAAGAAATAATATAAAGAAAGCATAACCCTGGCATTACAAGCTAGAAAGAAAGCAACAAGCAATCCTGTTTGCATGCTTGTTAGAACAGATGAAATATGTGCTTATCCGTTTCAGTGCATTCCATTTATCATTTTTTACGTAGTTAGATAATATAGCAGGTGGCACAGTGGCGTAGTGATTAGCACTGTGGACTTGCATCTCCAGAGTTGAGGGTTCGGTTCTCATCTCTCATGTTTGAAGTTTGCATGTTCGGTGTCATTAGTAGGTTTCCCCTTGGTACTCTGGTTTTCTCACCAATCCAAAGACATGCACATTAGGCTAACGGTGTTCCCAGATTGGCAGTGGTGTGTGAGTGAGCGAGTGAGTATGTGTGCTTGTGTGTCCTGCGATCAATTGGCACCAACCCGATTGGCAGTCCCCTGACGTCTCAAGATCCTGAACAGGATAAGCGGTGTAGAGAATGAGTAAGTGTGTGAGAGATGATATAACAAGATTATTAAATCTTGATCTCTTCAAAGTTCTTTATCCTGTTTGAAAACCCTTAAAGCTTGTATCTTTTTAATTTTATTCAGTAAAAAAAAAAATCCTTTCAATCACATTGACGTAGCCATTTGAAGACTAACGTGAATTCATTAAACAAGTGGATTAAAGTGTGTCCTCTACTTGAATGAAAACCTCCTTTGTTGAATAAGATCGAAGCGTCTTTATAGATCTCTGTAATCATTTGCTTTGCAAAAAGGTTGCACTATTTTCAGAACAATTTTGGGCCGAGTGTACATTCAAAGCATTTAAGCCATTATGTTTTGGCAGCATTACCATTTGGTTGTCCATCCTTGCACACGTGAAAAACATTATCATTAATAGATGCCAAATCAGTCTCCTGGGTGTCCTACTGATGATATCACACAATATTCACAATCTAAATCTAGCATCATATTAGTCGTGCCATGAGACAGGAAGACTTGACCTGGACTTATTGACTTTGTCACAACAGTAGGCTATTTCTGCTGGCGTTCAGATTTCGAATTTCGAGTGTACTTTCTGGGGAAAAGAAATTTGACAAGCATACTGATATTCTTGTATGTATATACACCCTATGTTGGATTGGAACGCTGTCCAGGGTGTACCCCGCCCCGGGCCCTATGTCTCCTGGGATAGGCTCCAGGCCCCCTGTGACCCTGTACACAGGATAAAGTGCCATAGATGATGAGTGAGCGAGTGATACTAATATTCTTTTGGATTTTAGTTACAGCTGTATGATGCAGCTTAGATGACACTATTACAATTCAACAGTAAGACTAGTAGAGTGTCGATCCCGAAGAACTGATTAAGCTCCATTACAGGGGCTAACAACCCATGCTTATGGCAGCGCAGAACCTTAAAGGCAAGAACATCACTACTACTGAATGTGAGCTTTTGAGTAGAATTGCATACCTTAATGAGAAAAACTCCAAGATGTGAAAGTGAAGTACAGAGTCAGATCATTGCAAATCTCTCCAGCATCAGTGTTGGACTGAGCCAAAGGCAAACCCTACTTGTTTTTAAATAGACATACAAAAAAATGTCAGCCACACATATCCTGTACAGTATTTCTTTAGATCATGACTTCCACATCCTCACAAATAAATCCAGTGATTCTGAATGTGCAACACTGCTGTACAGTACACGAAATCTCTAAACATTGACTCTCTGGAGTCTTTCAGCGACTTGCATGTGAACTGACTCATCGTTTTCAGTTCCATGTTCAGAACCAGTCAAAAATTTGGTCGAACCTTCTGAGTCAATTATTTTTTACATTCTAGAGGAATACTGGAGATTTCAAAACTATAAAATATCACATTGCATTATATGATTAAGTAACAACAGCAATGGTCAGTTGTTATTTTAAGACATGAAGGTCAGCTGTCCTGGAACAGTATTGTCAAGTGCATTTGCTGACCATCATGATGAAACTGACCATCCTAGGAAAGCAAGACCAAAAGTTTATTTTGAGTTACTAGCCTCAAAAGCCACCAATTAACAAACAGCGCCTCAGATTAAAGCCGTTATGAAGGATTTACGGAGCATAAGTAGCAGACCCATCTCAATATCAACTGTTCAAAGGAGATTAGTGAATATTTTCAGATGTTTTCATCATTGTTTCACCTTGTAGAAAGAAATAATCAGAAAGGGGGATTGCATTTTATGCATAATATTGATTGAACAAGCAAAAAGCATTTTGCTAGAAAGTTCATGAGACAAAAGTTTTGACGTTTTCTGTTTTTTTCTGACTTCCTGTTATCCTGTGTTTTCTATCTTATTTGGAAACGGTCTCTACGGAGCCACGAAGCAGGTGTGACCAAGAAAGAGCTGATATTTCATCCGGCCTCTATTTTATTATCCTAAATCTTGAATGATTTTTTAACGTCCATCTCCAGAAATCATCTAATGGCAGATAAGCTCAGACTCAGAACGTGACAGCTCACAGCACTGAGTATCAGCTGAGAAATACTCTGTGTTGGTGACACTAGTGTCTGGGACCCCTCTCAGTGTTTCACACCCACAACTGTTGTCAGAAGAAAAGAGCAGCACACGTTTAGCTTTTTCTAAGCTGCTAATTAAACAGAGAAGACTTTTGATCCGCGCTTGGATCCTCTCTTATTCCCTCTGTGAGGGTTACAGAACAGCGGAGGACAGCTTGCTTTCACATAGCGTGAGGAAAGCAGTAATGGGTTTCGTTAGTCATGATGTACGATCGTGCCATGTAGAGATATGAAATGTAAATATGTACAGTAGGCTACTTTCACAAGCATCGATAAATGTTTTGTATGCTTGCCTCAGATCAGATGGAAAAACTCCCAGTGAAGCTGTGACTCATACAGTAGGTAGATGGTCGATTCAGATTGATTTAAAGCATTGTGATTTTAATTCGATTTAATTCAGCAGCACTAATGTTAACTGTATGTTTTGTTTTAAACATCCGACAGTAAACATTATCGTTATTGATTCATATAGAAATACACAACACCCACAAATCGAATTGATCCAACAGTCGTTTCACATATGTTTCACAGCTCTGGCAAGTAGGTGGCGCTATTGCACTAACTGTGTATAAACTCAAAAGAACTGTATACCATACTCTTGCAAAACACAAGTATTTGGAGAATACGGACGCAACTTGTATTTTCTGCAACAGCTGTGCTATAGTTAAGGAGTTCTTCTGTTTGATGTTGTGAAAAGACAATTTAACATTTTAAATATTAAATTCAAATATTAAAATGTGTATCAAAAGTATAAAACACTTCAGAATAGAAAACTGACCAACGAAAAATTCATTGAATTGGAGAATTGATTAACTTGCACAGGTCTTATTTCCAGTTGGACCTTTTCTCATTCATGTTGCATGACCACTAACCAGATCTGTACGGTTACTGATGGAGAACAAAATAGAAAAGTGACGGTTCAAAAGTCTTTTATACAACGGCAGAAGATGAGAGATGTGAACTTGGCCTTTTTAATATGGTAGATATATATATATATTTTATATAAAATGATTTAAACATTAATCCTTTTTACACTACTTTCGAAAATATCTTAGTGAAGTGTGTATACTCTTAAATGAGGAAATATAATTACATAATAACAAAGGAATTATACAGCTCTCATCTATTTCTGCAAATAGTTATTTCACGCTGTAATCACCATAATCACACATGAGCAAATTGGGAAAATTTGCCTGAAAAAGTTTATTTAAGAAAAAAAAAAAAAAAGAGAAAACGGATTAGCACTCACATTGCCCATGTATTGACTTTGTATCACTCACTTATTCATCCTCTATACCACTTTATCCTGTATTTAGGGCTGTGGGGACCTGGAGCCTATTCCAGGAGACTTAGGGCACAAGGCAGGGTACAACCTGGACAAGGTGCCAATCTATCTCGGGGCACACACACATACACACACACACACTCATTCACACATTACAGGCAATTTGGGAACGCCAATTAGTCTTTGACTTTAAAGAAATGTTTTATTTTATTATTCTTTTGTTTTAGTATTTGAAAAAAAGTAAACAAAACATATCTATGTTTATGAAAAGTAGAACTAATGACTCCTTAGTAATTATTTTTAGATTAAAAACACTGCATGTTGATATTAGTATGGTATGCCCCTAAATATACAGTCCTGAAACTCGCGCATCTCACATGTGCATATGCATTTGCTGATGGAGCAAAGCTCGAGCCGTACGTGTTCCCAGTAGTGAAAAGGAAGTTGTGTTGTGCAGTCGTTTGAAATCGGTCTCTCGACGGGGAAAAAAGTTGTTATAGTTAAGTATTACTTCCTCTCACAGATAAGAGGTCGTGAATGGGGACCGAGTTTGAAAAAGGTGGCAGAACAATTCCTCCCCGTACCCGTCCCTTCTTACACTGCCTGATACCCACTTGTGTGGAATGTTAAAGTAGAGTGTGTTCAACTGTGAAGATCCGACAAGAACTGTGCCTGCATTACACGAGCAAATCGTCTCCTGCAGCAAGCTTTGTTCTGTGAATCCGGGTTGAGAATCTGCGTGACGACATGAAAACTGTCTACAGCGAACAAGTTGTATACATGTGTGCATTTTTGTTTATAGTGACAATAATATTAAAATTAAACACAACTAAGCGCTAAAGAAGAATAACCATTATTAGAAGGCCGTTAGGAAGTTCCTCTTTATCACCTACAGTAAGAAACAGAAGGACTGGAGGTACAGTATAATCCATCCAGAGAGCTCCATACCAATAATGACAATTTCTTTATTTCCAAATGACTCAAATGCTTTTAGAAAACAGCTAAAGACACAAAGTCTTGTAATGAAACTTTTGTTAGCTATGTCTCCCCAAGCATCTTTCATGAAATCATTGTTTAGGAAAACGTCTCCATGTCAAGGACATTTGGCTGTACTGTTGTTTTGCACTGCGCTATGAGCAGTTTCAATTTAAGCAGGTTGATTTTTATAGATTGAACTGTTTTGTAAGAGATCTTCCCATCTTTCTTTCTGTCTCACACACACACAATAAAAAAAAAAAGATCTTATTTCTATCAGCTTCATTCTGGTTTCCATGGTAACCAGGTGGTTCTGTCAAAAGCAGGGTTATCTCTTGTGCGGTGAACGTCTCTCCCTTTTCCTCTCTCTTTCTCTCTCTCTCTCGCTCACACACACACACACACACACACACACGCGCGCGCACACGCACTGTGCTCTTCTCAGTGTCAGGTTTCCAGAGTGATGTAACGCTGGTGGTCACCATCCCTTTAATGCCAGTCTAATGGAATTTTCAAGTGTGTGTGAAGTTATATGCTGTAATGAGCATTTTCGCAGGAACCGTGTTCTCTCTGAAGCTTCTCTTTCAAGCGAAGCACAAAGATTACATGATCAGTTAGTCTCTAGCGTAGTATTTAGAAGTGGAACTGGGTAGCAAGCAACACACCTCAGTTTTCCTACATATCAAACATCATGCCTGTAATGCAGTCATACATACTGTAAGATGCTCAAAGTAAAACCGCTTTCAGTTTGTGATTATTCCTTTCTAAAATGAGGAGAAGATGAGTTTGGAGCCGGTTTTGGCTGGGTAAATGAGGACACCGTTCATGCCACATCTTCAAAGACTGCTTTATGTAATATGGATACAGGAAGCTGTAATGCATGCACTATTTTATCATCCCTTTTTTTGCCTTTGCAATGATAGAACTCCTATAACTCATTTTTAACTTGATCTTATCCAGGGTAAGCTTATTTCTAGCAGTGACAGAATTTTGTTGTTTGCTGTTTTGAGTTGCGTTAAATGAGCTGGAGAGAACATGGCAGTCGTAGCTCAGTGACTAAGTTGAGTCTTTGAGGAAGACTTAACCACTTAAGCTGTAACTTTGGATAAAGCATCAGTCAATGACGCAAATGTAAACCTCACATTATGCATTAAAAGACCGCTAATCTTAATTTAGAACTGAATAATAACAGTATCGGACAGTATGAAGCTGGTTGATCTAAAGACTTTCTGCAAAGCGGTCACATCCTTAACTTTTCACCATTACGTTTAACAATCATCATTTACGGTCTTATCCAGAGCGACTTACATTTAATTTAATTTTTTTTTACGTCTGAGCAATTGACGGTTTAGGGCCTTGCTCAAGGGCCCAACAGTGGAAACTTGGTGGTGCTGCGGTTTAAATCTGGGATCTTCTGATCAGTAGTCCAATGCCTTCACCACTGATCTACCCCTGTTTTTTTATTTATTTATTTTTATTTTTTAAAAGAAAAACACTTCGAAGCCTTTCCTTTGCTGGAAAACACACTGTGGCTGTTACAAAGCACTGACGGTAGATACTTTTTCCAAAAAAATAAAAAATATCAACAATTTTCAGTACTGCCTGCTTTACATATTCCAAATTACTAAAACATTACCCATCACTACTAGAGCTTCAAATCGCAGAAAAAACTGTAGATTCAACTCACTTAAATTTTTGGGCATTGGAATTTTTTTATTTTGTATTCGATTCAGTAGCATTAATGGTTAATATTTCATCAAGGTTTTAAATTATTGAAAACTTTACCACTAGTAAAGTGTCTTTAGTCTCAAAAGAGATTAACGTCAGTGTTGACTTTAGCTTGTTGTCCTTTATTATTAACTTATTTTATTTGTCAGATTTGTGCAACAGCACTCCATTCCATGTGATCTTGCTGAAGGGAAACGCCAACTAGCTTGTGGTGTTGATTGATTAAACGTCATGTCTCATACAAAGCGATAATCTTTTTTTTCCCCCTCTGCCAAATTTTTTTGCTCCACACTGCAGTCCAGTAAATGGAGGTATTGTACCAAATGGCCTCAATCTCAAAAGAAAAAGAAGCGATAATCTCTCCAAATACAAAATATAGACGCTGCTAGTTTAGAATTTTTGCACATGTATTTTTAACTTTAGTTTTAGAGCATTTGATGTTTTTAAATAATTGTTAGTTAAAAACTGATCGACCAACAAAAGAACAATTAAAAGGCATTGCACGGATTACATCGCGAAGCTCCAAATATATTACTAGAGTCGCTGTTATAAAACTGAAGCGACACCTTCTGACCAATCGATTTACGAATTGAACGACTCCGCACCAGAAGTACTGAACATCCATCCCGCAACGTAACCCCGCCTGATTCACTCTCGTCTCACATTTTGAGTTTGATCATCCCCTTGGCAGACGGTCTCATCCTCTGAAATAATTCGTAACACGATGATCTTTCCACAAAGATGCCATGGCTCACAGCTGGATGAATAAAACATTCACACTGAAACCCTCCATCATGGCCGCGCGCTCTCTTTGTGCTGCTGCCCGGAGGATTCCTAGATTAGGAAGAACGAAATGAGCAGGTGAAGAGAATCACGTCATTCTCCTCTTGTTCCTCCTTCTCATCCTCATCTCCCGTCTTTAATAATCTGCTCGTCCGGGTCGATATGATGCACGGCACGTTAGTTTATTGAGCTCATGGAGAGCTGGAGAGACGAGATGAGATGTGGAGGTTGAAGATGGATGATGGGACGGGGACTCGGAGGTGATCACATGACTGAGATGGCTGAACATCTCAGGGCTGATGTGGTTATGTGTTTTTCTGTTTTACTTAATTAGCCACACACATACAGTACGCACAAACACACACACACGTGCATTGTTATGATAGGGAGTACAGTTAAGAATGCTTCAGCTGTAACAGACATCTCACAGACGCACACCCACACACGCTTAGAGGCGGATAAGTTTCATTTCTTGCGTATTGCTGCAACACTTTGAGTGACAGTTATAAATTATATAATATGGTTCCCTTACATTTCTTTTTACACACACGGGGCTCTCGCACTCTTCCGCGTAGCGCCGTCATAGTGCTGTATGTAATTAGATAGCGCTTAATCCACTTTCTCTTTGAACGAAGCGGCTAAATTTGATTCTGGCGCTCTCACTGAAATTCAGCAGTCCTCACCTATTTACGCGATCACAGCGTCCAGAGTGTTTGTGAAGGCTGCTGTCTCTCCATCCCATCGCATCACGCATCGATTGTGTGTTCATACTGAATTTATGCTGCACATATTTATGATGTCCTTCCAAACACTACAGAGGGTTTATCCCATTACAAATACACACATTCAGAAAGGACTAGATTTGGTAAAGAAACGGTTTCAGCAGTTAGCCTGCTACAATTTATCCTTTTGGGTCTGTTATTTCAGTATTCTGTATTGCTGTGTGTGTGTGTGTGTGTGTGTGTGTGTGTGTGTGTGTGTGATATTCATTTTTGTTCTGTTCAATCTTTTAAACTGTTCTGTTGCTGAAATTTATGGGATCTGCAGAATTAAAACGTTGTTTTTAAAGCTTGGAAGTTTTTAAGCTGTGTTTTTGAGTTCTAAACTACAAAAATGATTTAAACCAGCGGTTCAGCTCAGGGAATCCCAATGATCTTGCGAGCTAGTAGACAGGATTATAAGATACACTGATTTTTCATTTTCCCACAATATATTAAATTTGTTGTGATATCCAGCAATGTTATCGCAAGCTGTGTATCACAGGTAGACTCCTGATTCGATTGAATAGCAGTAATGTTTACACCAATCTTAAGGTCACAACTAGCACCGCACCTCAATGCGTATTGGTGGAGCTGTGAAATGGAGGTAGACTGTTGATTTGAATCGTCTTTTGCTTGTTTTAATTTTCACTTAGATTGAACAGCACTATATTTCTCACGGGTCTCAAGTTTTTAAATGATCTGCTAAATTATAAACTTTAAAATTGTCTTATTGTTTGTTTAAATGCTGTGTCTTTAAACTAAACTAATCTAATCTTCAACTTACCAACCACTCATATAGTCAAAGGATGAAGAAGCGATACTCTCACAAAATTTGAGTATTTGCAGTAAATGCAATGCGATTATATTTTCCGCAAACGAGTATATTTTTTAAAGAATTTGCCAATTTTACATAACTTATCATTTACAAGTTTGCCTAAATCATTTAAAAAGTGTGAATATACTCTTGAATAAAAAATTTGACCCATTAATTCAATTAATTGAATGGACCAACTTGATTTATTTGCGTATTTGATTAAATCATGGAGAGAACATGCAAGCTCAATGCACAGAGACTTATATTATTCCAATATATATTTTAAACTCTGACACTACTGTACCTGACCCTGTCCAGAAGGCCCACTCCCATCTCCCAATCCTCTCATGCTCTTGCCTTGTGTGTGGTGCCCTCACTTTCTGTCAAGTCAAATAGAAATTGCAATTTATTTGGGATGGCGCTGGAAGAGTTTGCCCAGGAAATGGACAATTATGGCTAAAGTACAAATTACAACCCACTATTATTAAAATGAGTAGACTTTATATTTGAGCTGTATTTATTATCTGGTTTTTATTGGTCACCCAGGATAAATAGGTTTAGTTTACCTCCCAACGCCTCAGCAAACATTTTAGCCTATAAATAACAATTTGAATCTAATGAAACGTGTTGTTTTTCAGGACAGTAGCCTTTTTCAGCATTATTGTCCATAATTTACCAATGGAATAATGAGTCTGATATATGAATAGATAAAAGTAGTTCCTAGGGTTGTTTATAAAGGGTCTCTGGCTGTAAGAACTTCTGATCTACATCACATCATGAAATCAGTTATGTTTTTACATAAGGCCAGGTCAGCATATGGACTGCATTTTTTTCCCCTTAATAAATTGAATCATCATTTAAACTGCGTTTTGTATTTATTTGTATGTTATCTTTGGTAACATTAAAATTTGTTTAATGATCGCAATGATTTAAGTGTGACAAATATGCAAAAGAATTATGCCATACGTTTTAATTAGATTTGTAGAGTTCCAACTTTTTAGAGTTTTAATGATTTTATTAGATAATTTGTTGTGCAGAATATGTATGAGCAAGGATTTTAAAGCAAACTTTAGTACGGGGGAAAAAAACAAACGAACTAGGAAGCCTATAATAAAAGAACCGAAGAATTGAGTTTTCGTCTGCTTATGAACTGGTTTCTTAAAATAACTGGTTTTATTTGGGAAGTTTAAGAAAAGCTAGTGAAGTTTCTTCCTTCTCATGAACCTGGTTCGAAATACACACAGCGTGTACAAGTCTTTATCAGGAATCCTGTTCTAAAATAGTAGCTAATAGGTTTAGAAAAGTAGATCTGAGTGGCTCTGTGCTTTGTTTGCTTGTATACCTAATTAGCTCATTTGGTCGAACTGATGAGAAGCAGGGAGCTTGATCCTCATCGTGAACCTACTGCTCTCTGCACAATCCATGGTCGAGGACTGTGGATGTAAATACCGGGAGGAAATTTCTCGCTAGAAGTGATTGATTTTATTGCGAATGTTTGTTAAAACAAGCAGAAGCGATTATGAACTCGAAACCTCACTCCGTCATTCTGACAATATAAGTTTGTTTAAACCTTCAGGAATAGCTGTAACTAACTCAAATCCCCCCGCCCACCCCCTCTATTTTTTTCTTTTTCTTTTTTTGGCTAAAGAGAAACAAAGGAAGCAACAACAACGTCACAAGATTACAGCCATTAACATGAACCCTGAGTAAGCTGCATTAGCTCTGAGGCAATATTTCTGCAATTGCTCATTGAGACTTTAATGTTTTATTCAGTGTTGATCAGGATTTCAGGATTTTCAGACAAAAGCAATCAGACAGCAGCACTTGGTATTCCTCTCACACCTCACCTGCAAACACAGCGGGGCAAACACCTTTCTGTGGCCATGACTGGGTTTATGGGAGTGCGTGCATGCTCCTCTAGCAGTTTTTGTGCTGTCTTGGCTGGATAAAACCAATGTATGTTTTGTGCAAAATCATATGGCGCATGAGCATATGGTGCATGCTCGGGGATATATATATATATATATATATATATATATATATATATATATATATATATAGTAATACTCTGAAAAGACAATTTAAAAAATAATGTGTTACTGGATTGGAAAAAGGCATAGGTTTATAACCTCAGATTGAAATGGTCTAAATATTCGCTGTCAATCTGTGATGGCAGCCAGCAAAATTGTAAAAATCAGAATGCTGGCTATAAAAAGAGCCAGTTTTGCCAACAGAATCGAGTCAGTAATTCATCAGTCATTTCACCACCGGTGTAGGCAGACACGATCAGTCAAATGACTGGCTTAACTGAGGTGATGAGACCGAGGCTGCTGTAGATGATTTTGATGGATAGAAGTGAATACAGCATTTTTGTTCAAAATGTCTAATATTTAATGCAGTATTATATTTTGTCTCGGTATATTGAATTGACTGAGGCTAAGATCAATCCAGCTGCCATATACAGTATAGACCACTCGGTTGTTCTGGACTGTTCTGGATAGTTTATAAAGTATAATAATAATGTTTTTTTTGTTTTGTTTTGTTTTTTAAATCACTCTTTAGTGAGGTCATATGGATATCCAGTGTGTCTACAAATTTAACGCCAAAGACAGGCCTTGCTTTTTGCTCTTGCTTTTTAGTTTTTTGGATTGGCTCGTATTTAAACAATTCAATAAAATTTTTCCCTATTGTGACCTTCTATAAGAAGAGTGCATCCCTTGGCTTGTTGCTCAGCTGGAGCTCATTTGCATAGACACTAAAAACGGGGCGTTTGGAGGAGATATATCAGAGATATATTTCAGCTGGAGCATTAACTCTCATACTTTGGAGAAGCTCTGAGACCTTGCATTAACTTGGTAAAGACATAGTAAAATATGGGACCTTTAAATGTACTTTGTGTCCCTTTTACCTATGGTCTTAAAGCTGGTTTAAAAGTGCCATAGCTTTTTTTTGTGGTTGAGATAAATGCAAAAAGAGAGAGATTTTTATAGCTTAGTAACTCCTGTACCAAATATTCTCCACATCCTCTGTGTGGACATGGGGTTTTAATGCCAGGCCCAGATTTCACCTGCTGCTGATGCAGAATATATGGCCCCTCTTATGTTCTGCTCTCAGATAAAACACTCCTAAGACTGCCTCAGTTTTCGGAATGAACATTCAACCCAAAATTGTTCTACTCAGGGCTACAGGCTATGGATATCATTATCTTCTGCAGTTTCATTTTCAAAAACAGTCATCTCACTGCTTAAAACTTGCTTTTAGATCATTCTCACATAAAAAAAAAAAAATGTAAACCACAGCACTTCTCTGGAAAAAGAGGGAGAGAAGCCAACCTGTAAATAATGCATGCGCTGTTCCGGCATGTGTCGCAGTTGGCCGTGTCCTGCCCGGTCCGATAGGAGAGACTGGAGGAGATAAAAAGAGAGGACGGGTCATTAGGAAGTCTGGATTAGTCAGTCCACCCTCCAAAACCTACATGTCATCTGCTGTGTCCTTCGTCTTTATCAATGCAAGGATAAATGCACATACACAAGAATGTTGGATGCTAGCCTTCTGTACACATGCTTTTTGCAAAGGCTGTGCAAAAGATCTATAACAACACTCTTTAGTCTTTTCCACGTCATACTTTTGGATCTTCTCCCAGTATGGATCAGGCAGTAAATAATGGATTTCAGTAAATATATATATTTTTTTCTATTCTCTGGATGAATTTAATCTCCTTCTGGCTGTTGATCACATCTGCATAGATCATTGATTTTACGCAAGTTCCTGCAATTAATCAGCAACAAACACCCGTCTAGCTGCTGCTATAACCCTCATTCATGCAGCCCTAATAGAGCAGCTTCACATCAGTATTTAGAGAGCATAGCTGTGCTCAATTATGATCAGGTTTTACGAAGAAGAAAAAAACATGAATGAAAATGGAATTACACACATCATGCAAGCTGCTGTTCTGCAATCAGGAAAATAATCAAGGCGTCTATTGTTATTTACGTTCATACCACAGCGCCGGTAAATTCTCACATCTGATTGATAAGAAGGTGATGATTAATGTTCTGAAATAGCAACTCTGACAGTCGTGCCAATTCAAATTCTATATTTATATCCATGACGATATCCATTAAAGAATTATTTACAGATGTCTCTATGGTGGATACATTCCGAAATTATGAAATTTACAACTAATAATAAGTATTAATGCAAATAAAATCTGAGGAAAGAGAAAGAATGATGGGTTATAGCTGCTGTAATGTAATTAATAACAAATATTTTTTGGGAAGGTCAAATCGGCAACCTCGGTTAAGCTGATCAACCAACTGAGCTTGCTGAAATGAGGAAGTTAATAACTGTACAACACAGTATTAAAACCTGAAAGAATTGTCATGTTATTGGTTCTATTCCGTCAGATTCTTGGAAGAAGAAATGTGGTCGGTCTAAAAGCCTCGACGGACCATGACCTTGGATCACTTAAACGTTTGGTGAAGTTGCATTAAAAAAATTACAGCAGCTATGTTTAATAGTGGAAGTAAGAGCATTTTCACACACACACACAATCTGATGAGAACGCACAAGATTGGGACTAAACAGCTGTGTGGCCATAAGAAAACCACTTGATAGTAAAAAAGCATCTGAAATTTAGTTTGATAGTGAGCGTAAAGATTGGAAAGCAATAGAAAAAGGTCATGTGGTCTGATGAGTCCAGATTGACCCTATTCCAGCGTGATGTGCGCGTCAGGGTAAGAATCCCTTCTTTGGCAAGTTAGTCTTTTGTGTTGAGCCACATCACACCACTCTGTTGCTGATTATTTTCCAAAAACACCCTAACCCCCTGTGTATTATTCCTCTCTTATTAGTGGCAGTTAACACTGTTTATTCAGAGTGACTAAGACCAGGCTAAGACCAGGACGGTGAGCAGAAATGACCAGAGGACCAATATCCCGGGTGGCAGTACGAGCTACAGTAGCTGACCTTTCTACTGATGCTGAGCTGATACTCATTACCTTCACTTGTAAGAGAGGGAATGTATTTAGAGTAAGAGGGGGATAGGTACACACTCATTAACAGGTCATACAGCTTTCTCAACTCATTAGTGTTAAGTATCTAGGGTAGAGAAGTGCTGTAGGTTGGTGAAGCGTAAACTGTAAGATGCTTAAATGTACATTTCTGTGTCACTTAGTTTGTAAAAAAATTTTTTATACCTTTAACGAGGAAACATGAATATAAAGTAATTTTAAGACGTATAGATATTGTGAATTGCTTTTCAGAGTAAACTTTTTAGAGCAATCGCAGCTGTGCCACTGCAAAGACAAAAAAAAAGCTAAAGTATAGGAACCTCGCTTTACGAACGCCCCACAGTACAAGCAAATCGGTTCATGACCAACAGTTTAGAATAAAATTAGTCTCTGTTCACGGACTCGTCCTTGGATCATGACCCAGAAACCGCCATCCCAAGCTGAAGAAACAAAAGAAGTAGAGAAAACCCCTGAAGGAGAATTTTCCTGTTATTATGGAAGGGGACTATCGTTCCAAACACTAACCTCCTCCGCACCCATCTTCCTCTCCTCCATTCCCTCACATCAGTGAGTCTCACTAATAAAGGTGCATTAACAGTGCATGTAAAAATGAAGTGTGTGCTTTTTTAAAAAAGTATTTAGTGGGGTATCATTTTTGCATAATTTAGGCCTTTTCATACCGTAGTTTATATTTCGTGATATAAACAAAATAAAAGTTAAATATAGTTAATTGTAATTAGGACCGAATTAATTCTATTTACACGTATTCCTATTAAAAAATAAACTAAGTTACTGTAGGTTACGAACAGAACTTCCCAAAGTTCCCGAGGCTCCACTGCGATGCATGTATATATATTCACACTGCTCAAAAAAATAAAGAGAACACTTAGTCCTAGTTTGACTTGAACGCCTCTCATATGTGTATGCATGGTTCAAGTCAAACAGGGACTAAGTGATCACTTTATTTTTTGAGCAGTATATATGTGTGTGTATTTTTTTTTCAGTGATTTATTTCATTGATAACTGTTTAACGACTAACCTTTCTCTATTCAACTGATTTTGTACGTGTGCCAATTCTGCAAAAGTCTGTAAATCCAATTGCTCATCATACAGTACGTTACGGTTTGCTATAGCTGTGCCAGCAGGGACACGGTGACCTTACAACCCTTCAACAGCCTGCAGTGAAGACCCTGACCTTGTCTTTACAGCGGGTTGATGGGAGAATTGATTTTGCTGGCAGGACATCCACTTTCTTTGCTCTTACCTATTCATTCCTCCTCGAGTCTCACTAAATCAGCCTCGCTAAGTGACAGTAATACTTTCGGGCTCATTTTATTTGGAAGTCAGGCTCGAGCCAACTCCACCATTAACAACTTAGTCCACCTGCACCACCTCTCTGGATCCTTCCAATGCTGCTGAGAATTTCAAACTGGAGGACAGAAGGAAAGCGGCGGCCATGTTGGCTCTGGACTGTGAGTGATGCGGTGTTTGCTGATGCATGGGGTTTTTCTAAGGCGGGATTGCAGGGGCTAATGGGGACAGTGATGTATAGCCGTGCAAGAGGAGCCCAGGGGAGGGCCACAGTGCCAGTCTGGCACATGAAGGGAGGAGAAAGAGAGTGCTAATTGTACTGACAGGATGACAAGCCTTTGCACAGGATGTCTTTGGAGTCTGTTATCTACATCCTGGAGCTGCACCTATAGGCTTTATCCAGCTGTACTTCCAGCAGGGAATCTCGTTCGCGCTTCAGTGGAAGAACGGCACTGCGTAGTTTATCATTCTCCAGATTCAATTATTCTGAATCAGCTAATTATCACAGCCCTTCATAAGTTTAATGATACTACAGTGAATAAGGTGGTACTCAGTCACAGAGCTGTTCGAATTAGAAATCATTGTGCTTTCTACATGAATGGCGCTCTGCTGAATTGTTGGCACGGTTATCTCAGTCAGTGTCTGTTTTACTGAAAATGGCCCTGACCTCCACATAATTCCAATCAATGATTTAGGTGGTTTAGGACAAATTGTCCTTACTGACAGAGCAGCCCAATGATCCACGCCATTCACCACAATCGAACCCGTTTCGCGTCTTTCATTCAGTGCAGTGCTACAGCAAATGAATCATCGCGCAAAAGAGCACGAATAAATTAGCGGGCATAATTTTGAGCGTTTAGTAATTGAGACTCATCACCCAAGGCTATCTCTTGTTTGTTCAGCACCTGACATTTAACTGACTGTAGAATGAGACCAATGTTCCATGTCTGTGCTAGCGTTATCGTTTCTTCACAGCCTGCAAGAAAATCAAATTTGAGTGCTGGCAAAGACACAGATGACACGCAATGACCTCGGAATATAAAATAAACGTTCGGAAATACTGCTGTTAGAGCTGAAGATGAAACACAACTACATTTCAACTGATTACTGATAAACAACCTGACTTTGATTTGACATTTCTTCAGGATCTCCACAATGCACTGAAGGCTTGATAGAAAATGATTGCATTTGTTGATGTTTGTAGCTTAAATTCAATTTCCTCTTAGAAATGTACGCTTTGAACAACATTTATAGTTTTAGAGCATTTAGCTTTGGCATTGGAAACATTTTGACAACCGAAGTTATAGCATAATGTCAGTAGTATTATATTTTATATATTTTCACATTTGCATTTACTGCATGTAGTTGATGCTTTTATCCAAAGCAACTTACAATTAAGACAGAACTAATAACACAACATCAACTGTTATGCTGAACTGTCTGCCATCTAACACACAGTATAAGTGCAGATTAATTCCTGCTCTCTGTTTCACGCAAATGAGGATGGGTTCCCTGTTGAGTCTGGTTCCTCTCAAGGGTTCTTCCGATTACCATCTCAGGGAGTTTTTCCTTGCCACTGTTGCACGCGGCTTGCTTACCAGGGACAATCTGACCTTTTTAATTCATGCACATTCACATTCCATACAGATTTAAATTGTTCTTTAGATTGTGTAAAGCTGCTTTGCGACAATGACAATTGTTAAAAGCGCTATACAAATAAAATTTAATTGAATAATTAAGAGTTAAGAGTCTTGGTCAATAACCATAGGGTGGGTTTACATGGGTCCTAGTATTTTTCTCTTAATGATAGGAATAATAACCCAATAGCAATAGAACCGAATCATGTGAACATCTTAATCTGCTCTGATCCGTCTCAATCGAAATGAATTTTCAATTGGAATGAGAGCGGCTGTGTAAACCTTTAGTAATCTGTTCAATGGATGAATATTAATAATGTAAAGACTCAATCCGTCAATAAATATATTTTTTGTGTGCATGTTTGCCCCATGTGAGGGTAACATCAGCTGATGCGACAAGTTATCAGGGGGGAAATTTTGTTTCCTTTTTGTTTTTGATCAGCTGATCTGTTGAGAACGCTCTTTGACCAGTCTTTACTTTCCTTCACTGGGTCTCTGGCTAAGAAGGGGGCACTGATTGTAGGACAGCAGCTAACCAATCATGGGCGAGACAGAATTCGTTTAAACAATCATAAAACAGAAGGCGGGTTTTCTCTGAAAAAACTGAAAAGATTGAAAACCTAATCCAACCGAACCTCAAAGCTGGAGAAACTCACAGCAGGTTCAGCCTTTGTGCACATCAAAAAAAAAAGTTTTATTCTGATATTAACTTTCTGATTAGTAGCCAAATGTCTTCACTAGTGTGTCCTCACTGCCCAGAGACTATTGATTTGATTGTAATGAAACGGGTATTTCTTCCAATGAATACTTACTTTTTTCTTTCCTTTTTCAACAATTTCCAAAAATCCATCAATGTTCATGATGGTCAGTAAATTCCTTTGAGTTTCAGGAATCATTGTAATGGACGAAGAACAGATCATAAGTCCCTGCTTCTTAGTTATAGTTAGCAGCATTTTAATACAGTATATGCCTCCTCTGGGCAGCTGAGCAGTTTTAGTTCAGACCGTACCAGCTTGTGATTTTTACCTGTTTCCTTTTCGACTGCTCTGTCAAGTCTACGCCACTGTGCCTGTGCACAGAGGTCAGATTGTCTTTTGGGTACACAAAGAAATAAGGTTTAATCACTCTATTGGTTTGTCTCCCAGTGTGAAAGTGTCCACTTTCATCCCTGCAGCATTAAAACATGTACTTGTCTGTGTCTGTCTGTGGGTGGCTCTTGCTACCTGGCTTTGCACTCGCATAACCTCACTCACTCTCAAATGATAGATGCTATCTTTTAATAGCACCTCTCTCCTCTAAAGTATGTGCAAGCAGCCCTTGAAAAGAGCTAATTTCTCTCTTAAGACCCCGCCATCCTGCAGTTCTTGTCTGTGATCACTTAATTGCCACGTCATGCCCAGTTGGCAAGCTGCATGCTAAATATGCCGTGGCATATTTTACTTATGGCACCGAGGGCAAAATCAGGCATTTCACCCACCACTTGCTCAATCTTCTGATTGTAGTGATAAGCAGATTAGGCCATTATACATGCAAATAAGCAAGATTTCAACTTATCAAGATGAAGGAGACAGACATAGAGTAATTTATTTACTAATTTATTTATTTTTACGTGGCTCAGATGAACACGAGTGAGAAGCTGATTAATATGCCACTAGTGTGTTTTAAATGCAATTTTAAAGACTTATTTGCTCAGGTGAAATGCAATGACATTTATGTTTTTTTAATGAAAGATTAGTTTGCTGATTTCCAGCATTAACATCTACTGTTCTGCTTATTTTGGTCCATCAATCAGGTAAGTCTCGCTGCCTTTCCCCTATGACTGACTTTTGGACGAAAAGTGTTCAACTGTTTTTGACTTTGGTTTGGCTTAGACTTGTACAAAGTCATGATGGTTCAATGGTGAAAACCGATTGTGTGTTTTCAACCCTGATGATTGTGAATCTGCAGCCTGGAGGCCAAGGGTAAGACTATAATCACACACGGGAGTATGAGCGAGATTGTTCTTAGCCTCAGCCTGGGAGAAATGACATGCGGTTTTTACAGCAATACAATGGCCAATAAAAGTAAAGACTGTAAAATGATCTTCCCTGAAGTACTTTGCTATATAATGTAGTTTTATATCTTACCCTTCTCTAAGAGCCTCTCCTTTTTCCAGCTCCTGAATGACTCCCAGCAGGACTTTGATGGTTTCCTGACTGGAGCTGATCATGTTCTCCATGGCTTGCAACTGTGCTTTTACTTCCTTATCCTGATTCACAGGCACTATCTGCTTACAAGCCTCGCTGTCCACCTGTAGATTCCCTGTAGCTGGTACGGTTCCTGTCCCAGCCTCACATGTGGGTGGTAGAACGGCAGCGGGTGTAGCAGCGACCGATGGCGCCACCGCTTCCTCCATCGCCTGTATGGGCCGGGCAGAGATCATTCCAGCATGGCACTGCACTTGTGTGGTGCAGCCAGTCCTCGGCAGTGTCTGTGATTGCAGGCCATTTAGCTGCAGAACCTTTTTGCGCTTACTGCGTGCCGTCGGACTCTCCAGACACTCCACCTGTGTTAAAGAGTTCCAGGCTATGGGGCTTGTCACTTTGGAGCTAGAGTTTGGCAGTGTACTGCCATCTCTGTCTTCAGAATTCATTATTTGCCATTTTCCTGAGCGGTCCAATGACTCTGAGTCCCTTTGGAAGCTCTTTCGATGTTTGCTCTTTACTGTACAGATCTGGTAATTTGATTGGTCCTCTGAGGGACAGGGCAGCAGCGTCCTGTCTGTACACTCTGCAGGGTGTAAGTGGTGCTCTATGGTGGCTATGCACTCATTAGTGTGCATCAAAGCTTTGGTCTTTTGTACGGTGCGAGACGACGTCTCTTCCCTCCCCCCCTCAGCCGCTTTGGCCCTTTTTACATCAATAACATATCCATTATCCTGGTCCTTATAGCTCTCCGTTGTAGCTGCATGTTTTACACTTTGACCCTTTTTTCTCTCTAGCGGGAAAGTCTGGTAGCGCTTCCTCAGGTCCGGAGAGGTCTGCACTCCAGTGCTTTTAGTCACGTTGGGTATAGATCTTCGGGCTGGAACAGTCATGTACTTGCGGTATGCCACTTTGTACGAAACGGGCTTTGCTCCACGTGCCGCAGCCGCCTGCTCGCTCTGGGCCTCACAGATGTCCTTGAAGCGTACCTGCAAAGCTTTGTTGCGCTTGCGCACCTGCCGGCTCCCGTCCGTTGGTCCTTTCACCTCCAGGGCCATAGAGGGTGCCGCCTCGGAGTCCGATTCAGAGTTGGTGAGCATGCATTTGCCGACCTCTTTGCTCACCATGGTTCCTGCCAAAGAAAAAGACATAGAAGACAAATTAAACCCGGGGGAGTTAAAAAGTTCTTAGATTCTTTCAGTTAGCAGCTCAGCTACGTCTATTTAAGTTCATCTCTCGGCATTGCTTTTTTTATTTAATTCCACTCATCTTGCCTGCCTTAATAACACAGATAGAAGTGTTGTCTTAGCTTGTGACTTGTTTCTCATTGACTTTTAATAGGATCTCTTAATCCTTCTCCCCAGTTGAAGCCCTCAGATATTCAGAGAATAATGAGATGTCCTGCTGCCACTGAACCCCTCTTATGTGAGACAGACGAGTCGCTCAGTGATCAAGCATTTTCACCATGACCTATTTTTCCTGTGCTAATCTCATTCGGATTATATATCAGCTCTCTACTTATGCTCTTTATGACTAAGAGCATAAATGATTTTAAATAGATGTAAGAAATAAAGGGATATTCAGCTCCTCAGGAAGGCTTGCAAGGAAAAGAAGCTACATACTGTACAGTATATACTCTTATTCTCATGAAGACCAGTTCATTTTCTCCTCTTCTGTGCCATGGACATTGATTGTGTCTATTAACTTTTGCTCATTGTTCACCGCGGATAGAGGGTGAGATGGATGTGGAAATCGGGTAAAGACAAAGCCTTTGTCTTCGGCCCCCCTGTTTTATGAGATCAGTCTCATGCGCTGATATCATTATCAGCTTGTAGCTCAAACCTCAGACAGGCAGGAGCCATACGCACATACAGTCCACAACACCTAGGGGCTGAAAATAGACTGGTAAAGTACCTGAATCAGATAAGCCAAGAAAAAATTTTAACAAGAAGGGAAGTTTCACGTTAACTTTTAATCTCTTTAAACCTTTTTAATTTATTTCATTTTAAAAATCATGCTGTGCATGTTAATGAGCTGAAGTGTTCAGCCAGGTGTGTAAGAAATGAGGAACACAGTAAAATATTCGGAGTGGGGTACTTCAGGACCATGATTGTAAACCGCTGCTCTTGAACAACTGCCGCATATTTGTGCAAGTAGGGAAAGTGCTCTGCTGGAGTGGTCATCGTTATGCTAGTGGTTATTGCCTTTTCCATTAATGCAAAAACATCCAGCTTTTGAGCAGCAGCAAGCTGAAAATGCTGCCTGACTCGACTTAATTTTTTTATTTATTTAGTATCATTACTGAAATTATTATGGAGCAGAATGGAATTGAATACGGTGTTGATAAGTGGAGGTTTGGGATTAATTTTGTCTCGCTCTGTGGGTGGGAATGATTCCTAGATGTTCCTATCTTTTTAGAACGATTTTATGCACAGCTGTTTAAGGCTTATTGGATTTCGTTTATTGTAACCAGCCAAATTTCAGATTTGTGGTTCTAGTCAATTTTTGAATTTCCATATTTAGAGACGACTGGATATTGTTACAGGGGCGACCATGAAAAGTTCAAGGTAAAAAAAAGTGCTTAGATCAAATTATTTTTGTCTTTGTTTCATTTGCTTTTTTATTAACAAGCTTTTTATTGGATGTAACATTATTACCAGTAAAAGGGGTCGGGCTTAAAAGGTTTTAAAGTTTAGGCCATGATATGACAAAAAGCCCATTAGTTAAGACTGACATTGTCTAGTCCAAGACAACAGTTCCCATGCCATGTCTGAGTTTATGTCGAGACTTAGTCTTAAGAGGTTTATGACCAAGTCAAGTTAAGGTCTGTATAATAGCATAAGTAAAGATTAAGACCAAAAATCTAATCCATTTTGAGCCAGGCCTTTAAAAAAAAGAAAATATCACGTGTAGCATAATGTTGCTTTGGATGATCGTTTTATTTAGACATATAGTCCCACAGGGTCAGGGGGTAGCTCAGTGGTTAAGAAAATGGAATACTGATCGGAATGTCCAAGTGTTAAACCGCGGCACCCCTAAGTTCCCCTATAGGGCCCTTGAACAAGGCCCTCAACCCTCAACTGCTCAGAAGTATAATGAGATAAAATGTAAGTCACTCTGGATAAGGGCATCTGCCAAATGCTGTAAATGTCAGTGGATGATATTCACACCCGTTGGTTCTGTATGTATCATTCCATTTTAGCAATAAAAACCAATGCTAGCTCTTTTCTGGGTACCATAAGTTACTACTTTAGTTTATGGTACTTTCACAGCTTCTTTAGACAAAGCATTTATCTAAGTGACAGTGGTAAATGAAACCCTCCCTACCTTGGTCTTTCCCAAAACACTCAACATGACTCTTAATCCATTTCCCAGTGAGTCAAAGATTCATACCACATGTGTTTCCTCCCCTGCTTGCCCCTGTGTTCTCAACTCATCTACCCTCTACTGCCATGTAAAGGATCAGGCTTAAAAAGCATCTCAACACAGTCCCTGAGACACATCCCACTGCTGTCTCATGCTTTCCCTGCCCTATTGCGTATTCATGTCTTGCTCTGTGCCCATAAATCGTTCCTTTCCAAAGCGGAAAGATCACATGCTACCCTTCTTTAAATGGAAACAATAGTCAGCTTCTACAGTAGATTGAATTTCCTTGATGATTAATGTTGGAGAGCTCTCATTTTATTGCTCATGCCTTTTTTTTTTTTAATATCCTCTCTTGCGAGTTCACCAGGCCGGTCTATAGATCTTAGTGATGGCAAAGAGCCAGCAGAGTGGACTCTAGATGAGATGGGTTTCTTCTTTTGCATGGTGATGTAAGATGATTAGAAAAGGAAATGTTTGAGCTTGTGTCCGTTGCACAATGGCGTACATAGCTATCCAAAAACCTGATCAGCATACAATATATATTGTTAACTCAGAGTTCATACACACCATGATCTTTTCAAAGTAGATAAAATACCTCCATGCCATTTTGGTTACACACATTCTTTAAGTCGGAGTGTGTTATTTGCTGTTTTATGGCTTTCTAGAACGTAGTCATTATAACACTACCTCCAGAGCCTTGTGCAGTGGACACTTTGGGATTCCCCCATCTCCGAATCACTTCATGCATTTCCCTTTTTACCCTGATGCACCATTCTCTCTGGGATACTGTCAGTCTGGCCTCACTAGACCACATGCCTTTTTTTCCATTGCACCAAAGTCCAATCTTTATTCTCCCCACCAAATTGACCAAAACCTATATAAACGGTATGTATATTACTGGGACCGAAGCAGAATGCAGATTTCAGACACACGTCTTTAAACAATTGCGTGTTAAGGGAAAACACGCCAAACATATTGAAACATTTGAGGACACACGGGATGAAGTTAAAAGCAGAGGGATGCACCATGTTTCACAGCTTCCGGATGTCAGCTGGAAGGGTGGGTGTCCCGGCCCCAGTCAGACCAGCCCTAGCAAAGTCAGGAGACGGGTCGGGTTTTGACAGATAAGGTAAACATGGTTACAATATTTATGGTAACAGTTTTATGGTAACAATAACCCAACTCTACTAACAGGTGTTTTTTTTATGGTCACACAACTGTTTAGTCCCAATCTTGTGAGTTCTCATCAAATTGTGTGTATGTTGTTTTCAGTATTAAACATAAATGTTTGTCACTGTTGATATTGTACCATGCAAAAATAGCAAGTGTTTAAGTAGTTGCCAATCAATTATTATTATTATTATTATTATTTTTCCACCACATTTCTTCCACTAAGTTCCTTCCAGGTTTTGATAATGTGTTGCAGTAACTTCAAATCTCTTTGATTTTTGGCCAGGCAGTGTACAGTATATGCGTACCACATAAAACAAACCTAAAACCCGAAAGCTTTTTCCTATTCTAAGCCTTATTTTGTTATATTGATGTTTATTGAACAAGTCTCGCTTCTGGATGTGTATAGTGTGTATAATTCTGGACATTCCAGAAGCGGCACTAATCCAGCTTTAGCTCTGGCCTTTGCTGTGTTTATCTATTTCAATCTGGCAGTTCTCTTCTTTAAGTCTGATTAGTATGGCTTTCGAGACTGGCAGGCAGTCTAATAATGAGAATGTTTTTTTTTTTTTTTTTTATACGAAGTGACTGATGAGCGGATGGCTTTGATGTTTGTTTGCTAGCGTTATGTTCGTGCAGTATTAAATCCAGATTGGAGAAGTAGATTTTAAATTATTTACACTATACTGTAGAGAGGGAGTTCTGTGTTTGTGTTGTGTGTGTGTGTGGGTGTTGGACAGAGTAATAGTGATTGCTTTGGCTATCAGTGGAGCGTCCTCTAAGGCATTAGCACGTCAGTTAATCGCTCTCTAATGCTGGAAGATGCCTTGGTCTTTCCTAAAAGTACGCTTCAGATTCTTGGGCCTTTGCTGATTGATGTCCATTACACTCTGCACACTTGAGAAGCGTTCTGCATGTTATGATGTGTTCTTTTTCTTTTCTTCCATTAAAGGTAATCTGTCGATCCGGGACTCTTTTAAGGTAGAATTCTCTTGCGATCAGAGACATTTTCTCTCCGGGTGACCCCTATAGACCAGAGCATCATGCTTGATTAGCGATGCTTCTACAAACACATTGTGTGTGTGTCTTTGTGTGTGTATGTGTAATATTTGGTGCGGAGGGATAATAGTAGGTTATTGTGTGTGTGTGTGAGAGAGAGGGAGACTTTACGTGCTTTGCCTGGGATGCAGTGCTGATTGTTGAGGCATGTCACATGACCAGGGGCAGTATGCGATGCCGTGTCATTTGTGTCACATGAAACATCCACACACACAATTATACTATAAATGATTTCAGGGTCTGACCAGCACATTTTTATAATAAATGCATCAGAAACATGGCCATGGATCGGTTAGGGTGTTACAGTATCTAATGTCCTCTTGTTTAACCGATCTCTATCTACTGTAAGTCCGGAGAGGTGAAGTTGCCGTAATACTCTCTCCGTCTCTTTTTTCCCCCCTAGTATTCAATCACAAAGAAGATCCGAGTATTAAAGTATTTTTTTCCCCTCCCTCTTCTTATCAATTTTTTTTTCCGGATCATCTTTCCGTTCTCGCTCGTCTCCTATTCTGTACCTGAGCGGGCCTTGGTGTTACTCTCCCCCATTTCCCACTCTTTGATTCTCAGCTGCGTGGAAGTGAAATAAAATGTGTAGCAGGAGCGGCTCCCTGCAGCGCGCCTACTCCAGAATGCAGCCATTTCCTCCCCCTAACGAGAGCGAGGCCCGGATGAGCCGAGATAATGAGGGAGATGATGATGCTGATAAGTGAGACGTGCGCTAATGAAAGACAGAGGGATGTGGATTGACTGAGTGAAGTGTAGGAATGAAGATGTGCGGTGGTTTTTCACGACGGACCAGGTGTTGTGTTTGCCGAGGGAAGCAGACTAAAGAGCCAAATCCCCGCTGCAGTCTGATTAAACAAGTTCACCAGGAAGCACCGCAGTCTTCCAACTCGGAATAAGCTGTTTACTCGAGCAGGTGTAGATGACGCCGACGGAGCTCTTCAGTCTCGGGGAGTAAATCTGATAGAAAGGGTTTATGTGATGAGTGCAGGTGATAGGATAGACACTGCCTGTGGCTTTGGTTTAAGTTGTCACTTAGCAGAAAAGAGGTTAGTCTGGGATTGATTGGATTTGGAGTTGTGATCTTGACAGAGTCGCGAAGGAAATACTCTTCAGTCAAAGGCCCACTGAGCGCCTGAGTGGCACAGGAGGCAGAGATTTCTCTCCGGCTCAGGACGACATGCAGACATTGATCTCTCTCAGTAACACTAGCGTCATGGAGGGTGGGAGACAAGTGATGCTTGTGATGGTCCTTAGTCTCTAGTCTGACTCACGTCCTCACATCTCCTGTCCCTTTTTAAAGGTATCTGCATCTGTTCATCAGTCCTTCCGCTTTTTCATCCATCCATCCATCTTTCTATCAAAGGTATCTGGACCCATATATCTATTTTATCTATACATCTTTTTCCTCTTGCCTGCTTCCACACTTTGTTTCCCGCAAAACTATCTGAACACCCCATGTGTTCTTTCCTTCTTTCTTTCTTTTCATCCATTTGTTTTTTCTGCTTTTTGCTTTCCCACTGTTCCTCTCTTTTCTTTCTTTCTTTTCTCTTTAAAGGTATCCCTTTGCATCCATCTATCCATTTATCCTTTTTCTTTCTTTCTTGAGAAAGTGTACCTATCCGTCCTTTCAAATATCCATCCATCGTTTCACGATTTGTCCTTTCTCCTGCTTTTTTCATTCTTAGTTAATAGTATCCCCTCCATCATTCATCCATCTATCGCTTCCTTTCTTTTCTTCCATACCACATTTATCTTCTTATCGTCTTCATTTTTTATTCCTTTTTTTATTTATTAATTTCTAAGATATAGGATTCTCCATTCATCCATGTATGATGTTTTCAAAATGTGTGTGTGAAAGTCCCAAGAGATCAGCAGTTTCTGAAATACTCAAACCAGCAGTAGATGAGCAGTCAGTTCTTGAAGTTGATGTTTTGGAAGCGGGAAAAATCGCATAGGGACAGGAATCATTTTAAAAAGGACCAAATTGTGATGGCTAGACAACTGGATCAGGGCATTTTCAAAATGGCAGGTTTTGTTTGGTGCACTGGCTGGTATCTAACAAAATTATATCAAGCGACCATGTGTGATAAAACAATATGCCAATAGAGTCATGTGAGCACAGCGCTCATTGATGTGTGCGGAAGTTAAAGGCGAGCCCTACTGGTCTTATCTTACAAAAGAGCACAAATAGCTAAACAGTTAATGCTTGTTACGATTAAAAGATGTCAAAACAGACACTGGTTGGCTGGAGGATGGCAGAGTGAACTTGGAAGAGATGGGACCAGGATGGACTATGGCTTTGTAATTCACCAACACATAAACATAGTTGAATCAGCTGTGTTTTGAGCAGAAGAATCACTGTATTGGACACGGGCCTTCTGGGACTGGAGTTGAAGATCCATGCAAAATGTTCTGATGGGAAACATTGTGTCCTGGCATTTTCGTGGACAATTATATTGATACATGCTACCTAAGCATTGTTGTAGACCAAGTACACCCTTACTGGCAAAGGTGTTACCTACTGTATTGGTAGTATCCTCTTTCAGCAGGATATTGCACCCTGCCACACTGCAAAATTTTTCGTAAAATGGTTAGAGGAACTCCACAACCAACGAGTTTGAAGTGCTTATTTGGCCTTGAAATTCGCCTGATCGAGCATCCGTGGGAAGTGCTTCATAAGCAAATCTGATTCCTGTAGGCCCACCCTTGCATCGTACAGGACTTGCTGCTTATATCTTGGTGCACACATTCAGGTTTCTTTTGACGTCCGTGCCTCCATGGGTCAGAGCCGTTTTGGTGTCGCAAGAGGGGCGACCTACTGCACAGGTGGTTTTCATGTTCTGGCAGAGAGTATGCACTGCAGTACACTGGATTTGAGGTTTAAATATATACTTTTCCCACATGGATCTGTCTTATGGACGGTTAGGGTAATGCCTGGAACATTGGTCTTTTGCAGACACTATGTCGATCATCCGAGAAGAGAATAAAACCAGATGAACCGGTATGTTTTATTTCAAATCCACTGTGCTGCAGGTCAGAGCCGTATCCACACCTCCTGTGACTTTACGGATTGATCGGACATCACAGGTGATACAAATCCTGGCAGCACTAGATACCCTTTTGCCTTTCATATGTGTGTTTATATACACACAGACACACACATACGTACTGCAGAATGATTAGGTCTCAGGTGTGCTTAGGATCTCTTTAGTATTCTGTATACATCTCTGAGTCTCTTTAAAACTGTCAGAGAGAAGACAGAGGGAAAAAAGCCTCTTAATAAATAAACCCATTACCACATGAAAGCCAACATCTGCCTGGGGTGAACATATCAGTGGTGGGCGATGCCTGTGTACGCTTGTCTGTCTCGGTGCACGCGTGGGCGAGTGAGAGTGAGAGTCCTCAGCGTGGGAGCTGGAGAGGTTTCCTGCTCTTTTTTTTTTTTTTTCCTCTTACTGATGATAGTTTCACTTCGTGTGGGTGCTTGTGCTTCCTACATGCCACAAAGTGCCGTGCTCTCTCCATTCAAACGATGCTCTCTGTAATATACAATTCTCTTGGATTTTTTTTTTAATTTCCCTTTTTTTTCCACCTTTTTGGCTGTATTGTGTATCTCAGGGTGGGCATTACCTGGATTTACGAGGGTTAGAGGTCGAAATGGTGGAAGAGACGTGTGATGGGTGCAGTCCGCCGTGAATGAAGGACGAGAAAGAAATATAAAAACCTGTGTTTTTCTCAGTCACGTGTGCACATGCACTCCGTTATACTTTTTGTGGGTCGGCGTACAGCGTACACGTTAAAATCCTCGTTCCAGTAGAGACGAAACCGTGTCTGTTCAGAGGACGTTACATGACAGATTTGTTGCATTGCTCCTGTGCTCCATGGCAGCGAATTATTTCCAGATGGCTCTTCAGTTAAAGAGTCTTCATCGAGTCTACCCACAAAACGCATGCATACTGTACAGTATAAACCCCCTTAGCACGCTTTAGAGGTTTACTCTCTCTGCTGCAGAATGAATCTCTTGGTAACTATTTGTTTCTTTTTACTGTTAGGAATATCAGCATTGCTGGCGGAGGATGTGAACCGCATTTAAATGAGTCCCGGCCGTGTTGAGTGAAAAGCTGCAGTGCTTTTATACTTAAGTGCATCGATAATCCATTTAACAAACAGGTATATACTCATGAAGCAGGCATTCCTCCAGTCACAGACTTGAATATCGTCGTTCCATCATGATCGTGATCCTCCTCAGGGTCACGTTCTCTGGTTCTCCGGTGCACTTTTTTCCTCCGTTTACACGCTCTCATTAGCCAATTAGAAAATGAAAATGGTTTAATTAATAATGATGATAAAAAATAAAAAAAAACATCCACCTTTTAGATTTTATGACACGTATACTAAATTGCTTGGAGCAAACTTCAAAAATGAATATTTCCTGTTCGACTGAGAAGTCCTCCTAACAACGGAATGTGTAATGATTGAAAAAAATAATAAGATCGATATAGACTCAGTGATGCACATGAAAGATGAGGATTAAACAACTCACCTCCAGATGCGGGTCAGTGACGGAGCTGAGGTAGAGAGCGCCACTCTGGCCGGTGCATGTCCTCTCTCTCTCTCTCTCTTTCTCCCTCTCTTCCCCTGTCTCTCTCTGTCTTGCTCGAACTCTCTCAGTGCAGCAGGCTTCGGATAGACGGAGCACAAGAGGAGACGAGAAAGGGCAGACGAGCGCACGGGAGAGACAGAAGAGGGGCTGCCATGCTGCGAGTCGCGCAGAGGACGCACGCCGCTCGTTTGTCACTTCACCTCCTCCCTTACACATCCACAAAGACAGAGATTCCAAACACAGAGTAGTCTCCGACTCCAGTCTGATATGCCGTATGAGCCGTAGTCACTCACACATACACACACACACACACACACACACAAACAAACACTCAAGCCTTCACACTCACACCCGCGCACATTCGCCAAGGGGACACGATGCAGCGCGGAAGTCCCGCTCTTAGCGACGGCATGTTCTTCTTCTGGCTCCAGCGCCGCACTCTTCTGAGAGGCTGCGTGTGTGTGTGTGTGTTTGAGAGAGAGAGAGAGAGAGAGAGAGAGAGAGTGGGGGGTGTTTGAGCAAGCATGAGAGGAGGAGGAGGAGGGTGGGAGGATGTGGATGTGCATGTGGTTGTATTTTGGAGTGGAAGGATTTGTCCAGAAAGTCCAGCTTGTCGTGCTTTTACTATTTAACTTTAATGTGTAATACATTTCCTGTTTTTTTTTTGTTTGTTTTTTTATCTGCTCATGCAAATAAATTTACAAAGAAACTGGAATATGCAAACATCACATCTGATAAATCATTTAGAAAGTAAGAATTAAAACACTTATAGGAAGGTAGTCCCTGATAAGGAAGTGTGATACCACCTGATGTGAAGCATGATGTGTTTTATGTAATGTTTTATTACAGGCATGTACCAATTATTACAGTTATTATATACATTTAGCAATAATTTCCACTGACTCTGGAGACTCCTTCTAGAATTGTTGTTTTACAGTATCAACAATTACACTACTCTTTGTGTTAAACTCTAACACTAATGCACGTTTACTATTAAGGCAGAAGGTTTTCTTTTGCCTGCTTCACATCTAAAACACTGGCCTCCCAGGAACTCCTTTAATGTGTAGAAATGGCTTTGTAGTGAGATCATGGGATGTTGCAATAACTCCCAGCCGAGTTCCAGTAATGTCCAAGTGGTGTTGGTGAATGACTGTACAGTTCCCACAGGCATTTATTTAGCAAGTTGGTAACAAGTTCAACAAGTCAACTTTTAATCATCAGGCGTTCCACGCAGTCATTGGAACGACCGCAGTGCCACAGATCACCTCAGGCTGGGTCGTCAGTCATGGACGTACGGTCTTGTATAAAATGTTTGCACCAGTCAAACGTTTTATTAAATATTTTATTGAGTCATGTTTTTACACCTTCCTCACCCGAAATTTCATCACAAGTCTCGGTTTGACTTGAACGCCCTTTGTTTTAGAATTACAGTGCGTTAATATCAACATTTCATTGGAAAAAATTGTCAGGGCTGCTTGTAGAAAATTAAGTAAGGCTTCTTGTCAAATCCAATACATTTATATTGAGCCTATATGCCTTTTAGTTATTAAGTCGAATCTTTTTCACTTCTTTATTGCTGTTTTTTTCTCTTTTTTTATTTTCTTTGTTGCTTAAAAACGACCGGCCGTCATTTTTATTCCCACGTGGTGCATAAACACTCCGCTACAGACACCTGCCTCTGACATTGTCTGTTTCCTGCCTCTTCTTGCCCCCTCCCACACACACACACACACACACACACACACACACACACACACACACACACACACACACACACACACGCGCACATCAGCACAATCTGAGGGTTTAGTATACCAGTTTAACAGTTTAACACCTGGCTAAAGTAGCAGTAGAAATGATTTGTGCCGAGTCCGTATAAAGTTTGTGTTCGTGTGAATGCGAGTGTGTGCTTTCTGTATGCAGTTGTGGCGACGGCGCTAACGAGAGGCGAGAGATTCTGCTGAGAGCAGCCTGTCAGCAAAACTGCTGCTTTTCAGCACTGACAGTTTAACACTGATTTATTACCACATTTATATATATATATATATATATATATATATATATATATACTGCTATTATATTGCTTAACCACTGGTATACCTTGCTTTAGTTGCAGGTAGTTTACACCTTAGGGTCTGTTTAGACTGGAAACATTTTTATAAACTTTTGTTTTTTTATTGGTTAAATTCTTAATGCGAATTAACCAATTAAGGATTAATAATCAACATTCCTAATAGACTGTCAAAAATGTTGAAGAATCATATGCAGCTTTGCCGTTGAACATGTGAAGGGGTAGCTATGTTACTCAGGGGGAAAAAAATCATGATGTGACCATCACGTCAACTATTTTGTGTACATCATTTTAATTGATTTTTTTTTAATCCTACTCAAAATATTTACTTTGTAAAAAAGAATAATAATCGAGCAAAGCTTCAATGGTTTTTTTTTTTTTACTTTTATTCTTACTTCTTTTTGCTTCTTTTTTTTCTGCCCTTCGGTTTACAGTGCTTCAGTAACAGTGAAAGTTGTTTTTTTTTTTTTTTGTTTATTTACTTTTTTTTATTGATTGACTTATTTTTATACACGGCAACTGAGGAATTCCATTAATCATAATCATTACCAGAAAGTGACTTCAGACTTTCTCAGAAAAATTCTCTTAAATCCGCTCCCCAACCCTCTGCAGTAGCACCCTCTTCTTTCCAGGAAATCCCAAATCAGTTTTTTCAGAGAAACACAATGCAGGTTGAAAAATAGTTGTGCTTTACAAAATAAACTGTTTTTTTTTTTTTTTTAGTTTTTGTCTGGTGTGAAGAAGCAGAATAGTTTTGTACAGTTATAGTGTCTTTCTTCCTTTTGGCCAGGACATGCAGTGTAATGCCAGGGAAATTAGCTGAAGCGTGGGTGCAACACAGAAATCTGCCAAAATTGTGATGCAATGACACCTGTGGGTTTATTCGTCTCTCCATTTAGTGAAAGTGTGCACGAAAGAGCATCTTTTTTTTTTTTTTTTTTGGCAAGTCGTGTTACTCAACACAGACACACACCCTGCTGTGGTGTAGCACATACTGAATGTGGGCTATCAGGCTCCACATGGAAAGTGCACCAGAGCGTCACTGAACAGAGCTCACTGTGGCCTACAGCCAAGATTTATGTACGTCTTGGATGCTCATATTTCTGTAAGCATACAGTATGTGAGAGTTGAACTGCCAAACAGTGTGTAGATATTCATTGCTGTTTGCTCATCATCGTGTTAAGGGAATACTTCATGGTGATGCTTTCTCACTGTCGCCAAGAGCTTGAGAGTCCCAATCCGAGTCTTGCTTTCTAATGGAGGGAAATGAATACGTAGTGTTTGTTTTTTTTATCCTCGGGTATCCAGGTGAGGTTATCTGAAAGTTCTTCAGAGTGAAGGAATCTAATTGGATCAGTAGTGAAATGTATCCAAGTCTAATTGATATGACTCAACCTCCAGAGTGGTTTTCTTCGGGGTTTTTTCCCGTCCTTCAGATTTATCTCTAAGAAATGTGCCTATAACGTGAGCGACTGAGAAAACTCTTCTGATGTTGCTGTAGCTTACTGGATGGAAAAAAAATGATTTGTTCGGAATTGAGTTTTTCTCTTTATCATGCTTTGATATGATATGGCAAAAATGATCAGCAAAATGTACAACAAAGTTGTTGAGTTTTATTCCATTTCCCAGGCTTCCTGCAAAGATCATGTTAGCTAAATAACGAACAGGGTTAACTTGTGTAATTACTCTGCGGAGAGATGCTAGCTGGCTCACATTTCTTATTAATATTTTTTATCACATGCAGAAAGGAATATTACAATGTTTTAATCATTTAAATGCTTGAAATGTTTTGAATGGTAATTTGGAATTCCTGTTCGAATTCCTGTTCCTCGCACGATTTCGGTACCAGTGGAGTCTTAAAATCCATAGAATTCCTAAAAGTGCACGGGAATCTTAAACTCCTTGGAATGTTGCAATGTGAAATGGAATCTTAAAATCTTTTGAATCGGTCAATGTGGACTGAAATCTTAAAATCATGGAGTCTTTAAATGTGGAATAGAATAAAAAAGTGAATAAAAATAAAATGTTTAAGATTTAAAAGGGAAATGGAATTTCGAAATCCTTTGAGCTGTTAAAGCACCTAAAATCTTTTAAAGCTCGAAATCCTTAAATCTGACGTGAAATCCTCAAAAGATTGGAATCTTGCTTGGCATCTTACACTCCGGAGCAGAATTTTTGACATGCTCGTAATCATTAAATGCTGAACAGAATCTTTCAAGTGCTGGAAATTGCAAAATGCTTGATCCAAGTTTAGATAGGCTTTCTTAGTGCCTTCTTGTTTCTGGTTATCACACAAATACGACAGATACCGGAGCATTTGAGGTTTTTTTAAAAATTTATTTTATTCGTTCGTCACACCCGTTGTAAATTTGATTTCAGAGATTCCACCAGGACGGTTTCAATAATAAGTTACTCAGCCAGGTTGTGAATCTTTGTATTGTTTATCCAGCGATTTAGCTGACTGTAGGGGTATTCCTGTTTCTGGAACAATTGGCACTAACATGGGAAAGTCATTCCCATACGGGGAACTCGAAGAGAGGAGTCTTAATGGTGGAAGCTGTTACACCTTCTGCATTTCGTCATGATTTTTAATATAAGCACCTGATTAGGATGTGAGACAGAAAAGAAAGACGGCAGGTGTTTTGTGAGACGTCGAGCGCGGTGGCTCTGGCGCATTTCCAAGAAGCGTGGATTCCGTGTGTGTGTGTGTGTGTGTGTGTGTGTGTGTGTGTGCGCGTGCTTGTTGCAGTGCTGAGTCACTTTGTCCTCTCATCCCTTCGCCTGAAAGTGCTGAGTCAGAATGCAAAATGACATCAACTCTGTCCTTACCATGCACACACACACACACACTGGCACTCACGTACCCTGCAGAATTGTCCCCAGAGCTGTTGCATACATTGCCCTTTAGCTTCATCCTTCATTCATGCGTGTCCTTGTAATTACAAGCTTAAACTAATGTGTCTAATGTGTAAAATACTGTGCTGTGCGGACCGCGGCAGATTCAGACGTCTTTTTCAGAACAGCACGTACCCTGACTAGTCTGGCATGTTATATATTGTGACAGTCTTGGAAGGGCTATTTATTTCACTCTGAGTGAGTTCAGTCAGTGGACATGCAGCGTGTGGCGGGTTTTCAAAGCGGAATTTCTGATCTCGCGTTAGACGAGCTCCGGACACAACAAGGTTGTTACACTCAGTGAAAACCGTCTAATAATGCAGTCTGTATCGTTACTCCTACTGTATGAAAGCCTTGTTTTCCTCTTGTTTAAATCAGATGGCTATGGGTATGTTTGTCTGCAACTTAGGGGTGATTCTAGTCATCCAGGTTTGTGTTAATGATGAAGATTCTGCGATTGTGTCCTTGCAGTAATATAATTAAAGGAGCGTATGAGTACATGTCATAACATTCGTATATTAGATATAAAAGGCCTGTGATGGTTTTGCAATTTTCCTTTTTCCCCCCTGTATAAATAAAGATGGATACAAGAATAATCTTTTTATTTATTTATTTATTTATTTATTTATTAAAAAACAATTTTATATAGCTGTACATAATTTTCTAAGCTGTAGATGACATTAGTCTTTCCATGTTCGTTAAGTGCATAAGGATGGACTCATCAGCTGTATATATAGATAAAAAAAAAACTCGTGGCTCTCCGTCTCGACGCAGTCAGGGATTCCCAAACAAGAAGGAGCTTTTTTATTTATTTATTTATTTATTTATTTATTTATAACCTATTTCCGTAGGAGCACATAGTTACCATGGAGATGTGCTTGGATGTACAATGCTGATTAAGTGATGCGATGGTACTAGAGAGGATGCGTGTGCCCTTTTCCACCCGCCTCTCTCCAGATTTCACTGACAGAAATGCTGGCATCCGAAAGAGACAGGAAAATATTGCCTTACTAATAGCGGTGGCAGACTTTCACATGTCTGTTCACACACTCCCACATTCAGACACAAAGTGATTAATCTTTCTAGTATGCTTTCTTTCTCTCTCTCTCTCTCTTTCTCTTACACACACACACACACACACACACACACACACTCACACACTGATCAATGTGATTTTGCTCTCTCCTTTTTTTTTTTTTTTTTCCAATCGAAGAATTTCATTAATCATTGCGTCTTTAAATAGATTTCAAGCAATATTTTAAGTCTGCAGTTTTTGGTTGGCAGTGTGACAAAGCTCCATGTCCTAGATTAGCATGCTAGTATTTAAAATTTTTAAAAGTTTAAAATATAGTCCGAGGCAAATGTAAAGGATTGGGAAGAGGTATAAAAGAATGTATTAGTTGAGATGACTGTAGTAGTGTATAGTGTAAAGCCAGCATGTGGATAAAGAAATAGCAGTAGGCTAAAGGGTTAAATAGAAGGAGGGTTATGTGTGCTAACGTCGTGCTTAATATCAGAACGGCAGTAATGCGGTCGAGTGTGATATTGCTTTTATTAAACACTTCTACAAAGACTGTTCTCAACGGGTTATGATTTGTTTGTCTTTATTTTGTAACACTTATCTTTCTGCGATTCGTGGAACTAGCGTCGAGCTGGCGACTGACAGCTAATGACCGACAGTCAGTATAGTTTAGAGCAGTGAAAGTAGGTTTAAGTTTGTACCGATCCTATGTACAGTAGGCACAATGTTAGGAGAATAAATCCTGAGAAATATACAAGATTTTTTTTTTCTTTTTACAAGAAAATTTCCGCTTTAGCGTTTAGCTAACTATCTGTTTTGGGGTTTAGCCCGAAATATGGACAGAGGCGGCTCAGTGATTAAGGCGTTGGACTACAGTTCGGACGGTACCCAGGTTCAAACCCCACCACCACCACCACCATAAAGTTGCCATTGTAGGGCCCTTAAGCAAGGCCCTTAACCCTTACCTGCTCAGATGTGTGATGAGCCGGTCTGGATAATGTAAATACCGTAAAATTTAAAGCTAGTGTGCTGTGTACAGTTTGCTACTAAAATGCCGTACTGGTTTATGATGACACTGGATTTTAATGAGGTGGATAAATGTTCTGTAAGCGTAAGGCGACTACAAGTTACTTGGAAGAAGTTGTACAGTGTTAAGCATGGTTATTAATAGTGTATAAATCAAGTATATAAATGCGTCAGGATAATTGAGTATAGTGTTTAGTGGCTATAAAAATGAGGTTAATCGAGTATTGTACTCAGTGAGTTTAAGGCATAGGTGTGTGGTAGTATAGTCTTCAGTCAGTGTAAGGGATGGAGATGATGGATTGTAGGCTTCTGGGAAATAATAGAACTGGATATAGGAGTACAGTGTTCATTAAGTATAAGGCAGCCGTTCTTAACCTTGGTCTTGGAGGACCGTCTTGCCTGCACAGTTTAGTGTTTTCTCAGCTCCCACCACACCTGATCCAACTAATCAGCCAATTAACAACTATTCTTGAAACTCAGTGGGTTGCGACGGAGCAGGGAAAACATGTGGAGGACGGGGAGTCCTCCAGGGCCAGGATTGAGAAACACTGGTATGAGGGATATAAATAAGATTATAACATTTCCAGTGTGTATAAAGGATGAGTGGATGGGATCATTGTGTTTTGTAATTATAATAGATTTGCATAATATTGTGTTGAGCATGAGTGTAGGAGATACGGCGTGTCATAGGTGTTTCATGAGTACAAGGGGTGATAATGGACAAGGATAAGGGGGTACAGTTTAAGAGTGTAAGAAAGGAGAAAAAGGATTCGGGTGAAAAGGGATACGAAAGGAAAGAGTTTAAGGGATTATTATAAGATATCCGAGTGCTTGATGGTGGGGGGGTTAAGGTATGAAGGTGAGGTCAAGTAGTGTTTAGTCATTATAAAGAATGAGGATTGAAGAATATAGCGTTTAATGAGTATAAGGGATGATAAGAGGGTAGGAAAAGGGATGGGTACAGTGGAAGGGTGTAGAGTTTAATAATTTGAAAGGAGAGTAGAATATTAGGGGACGAGGTTAAGGGGGGTGGTATGGTGTTTTATGAGTGTAAGGGGAAATAGTGCTCGGTAGGTTTGAGTTTGAAAAGGATAAGGAAGTTCAGTGAGTTTAGGGAATCATTTTTATTAAGGTACACTAGTAGAGAGCTTGAGTGTAAGGTATGAAGATGAGGTCATGTTCAATTCAGTTTTATTTATACTGTATAGCGCTTTTAGCAATGGTTATTGTCTTAAAGCACCTTCACAAAGCAGCTTCAGTGTTAAGTGTTTATAAGCAATAGGAATAAGGGAGGATAAGGCGGTATAGTGTTTAGTAATTAGACAGCAGTATAAAGTTAAAGGGGTATAGTGTTTTGGGTTTTTTTTATTTTATGAGTGTAAAGTATGGGAATAAGGAAGTGTAGTGTCCAGTGAGTGTAAAGTATAATATAGTGTACAGTGATTATAAAAGATTTGGATAAGGCAGTATACTGTTTCATCGATTATAAGGGAAGTGTCGTGTGTTTGTGTTGCCCGTATTGGTTGGTGTAATGTGTTGAGTCTATGGATCGTGCGAGTGCTTGTGTCAGCATAAATACTCATCCCAGGCCTTCAGATCACCTATCTGATAAAGAAGCGTCCTGAATCTCAACTTCCCCCCCTCTCCCTGCTCCACCCCCCTTCAATTTAATTCCTCTTTTGTTTTTGCTAAGAGCCCTCGCACCGAGCTCATTTGTTTTTGTCTGTCAGATAAAGAGCCAGATAATTACAGTCAGTTTGTTTTCTTTGCCTGGGCTAGCCAGCTAATGATATCGGTGATATACAGTGTCCCAATTTAGAGCACGTCTTCAACATTAATTTGAACAGAAATGATACCTAATTGGTAGGTAAATTGTAAAAGCATATACGTAATAAAATAATAGCATAAATGTTCTCTTGTGATGTATTAATCATTTATTGTTACACAGAGTGTATGAATATCATTGCATCACTAATGTGCGTTTGAACCTGGCAGAAATGTCTTTGTTGATTTTAATTATAAAAATAAATAAAAAAGGGGAATACAGGATACATTATCAGAAGGCACATGATGCGGTCAAAAGTATGTGGACACCTAGAGACACTAAATTTTTTTTTTAATGCTTTTTCCATCCCATCTGGTCTCCTTTTTCGTATTGAGATTACAACTTTCACTTTTTCTTATGAATGATTTTTGTTTCGGATTTTGGAGCATTCAGTGGAGATGAGGTCAGAGATCTTCTAGGCAAACTTTGGCGCACTATGTCTCCATAGATTGATAAAAGGCTTGAACGTTTTAGTTCCATTTAAATTTACATTCTATACATTTCCTATACAGTGCTCCCCACTTTAAGGCACCAGGTCTGGGAACAACCATATATGGGCGTAATGGTCAGGTGTATTAATCGCTTGTCTTTATCTCTAAACTGTGGGAGTTCCCACTCCCAGTGGTACGAACAAGCAGCCACCAGAAATCACTTGCTCTCTTTTAGGTGTTCAATCATGTAATGCTCCGGGAGACGCTATTCATATCAGCATTTTATGTTGGCAATAAAATTGCCAAGTCTGGTATTTAATCTGTTTAGTTGGATATTTTATAGATTCTGTTCCAGCCATAAAACCATGCCAACTGTCCATTTTGTATTTAAGATTTAGCCTTTTTTTTTTGGTTCAGGTAGTTGGTTCAGTTTTATTTACATTCGCTTGAGGTAGACTGGTTAAATTGGAAAAACGATAAGCCACATTTACATTTTAAGGCTCGGCAAAAAAAGACCATTTTGGCAGGGCATTTGCACCAAGCGGGAGGTCTCTGCAGGTGGTTAAGTCATACGGTTCCACTCGAACCAGCTGGTGCTTTCATTTCCAAGCATAAAAAAATTAGCCTACGTCAGCTGGGAAATAAAACCCAAAACATTATAATTTTTTTTTTCCTTTCTCCTTGGCATCTGACCACTATTAAACCATCTAGTACTGCATCGTGTCTGGTCATCCACGTGGTCTTTTATAAAGTCCTGAAATATGACTGAAATACTCAGGCGTGCAATCTGGTGCTTAAGTGTGGTAGTGGGGGCATTGAAGGTTGGGGTACAGGTCCAGATTGGTTGCAGCAGGCGCATTGGAAGCGGAGGCGTCAGGGTGCACTTGAGGGCATGTGGCAGGCAGCTTCCTTCTTGGCGAATTTGGACCTGAGTTCACGTAGTCTGTCGAAACAAGGAACGTGCAGATCTGGAGGCTCTTTTTGTCACAATTTCTAAAATGCTAGTTATATGTGTGTGTTTGTAGAGCTCGTACATCCATTGGTTCAGATCTCACCGACAGACCTGTATGTCTTGAGTTCTCCCTGTGCTTTTGGGATTTCTCTAGGTTTCCCCCCAAAAAAGACGAGCTGTGATGGTTGATTGATTTACATTTCCAAATTACCTGTAATACAGTATTTGTGTGTGACAAGCTGTAAAGATGGATGCTCCAGGTAGTTATGGAGGACTTAACAACAAAAAGCTTGATAAATTAGATCCACCATAATGCACTATATCCCCTTATTAACAGTGGACCAAATGCTGAGATTTCCACAGCACATACGCTTAGTTATAGCCAGCCTTGTTCTCACCTTCCTAAACAAACTACACGTAAGTAGAGAACCCACTAGTGTGCGATTTAAACAGAGTAAATGTTGCATATGGGAAATCTCCCAGGCTCCAAGTCCAGTTCTGCTGAACTACAGTACACTGTGCATCAGCTCTCTCCTCTGCATACAAAGAAGGATTCAATTTTTTTAAGTCATAGCGCATGCAGTGTGTGCGCGTGTACGTTTGACCTTGACATGCGGTCGTCTGCATATTCAGTGCATTTGCATTTTTACAAAGAGCAAAACGGAACAACACTTTTATAGTAGATGCCAGCTGTTTGTGAGAGGAGAAGGCAGGAATGTCCTCATGTTTTGCATTCACTCAGCTATGTAGGGCATTCCTAATTATCATTGCAGGATTCACTCACAAACGGAACAAAAGCGGAACAATTCAGGAAGAACCGTGAACAAAAAAATAACAACCATGTCAGTTATAATGCTCAGGGTTTACAGATCTAGCTGTCAACATCTGAAAGCCTCTTTGCCTCTCTGGAGTGTTGTGTCACCTTTTGTATGCGGTGTTACTGCCAGAAATACAGCAGATGAGACACAGATGAGCACCATGGGGGTGTTATGTAAAAGGGAGAAAAAAAAGTTGATGACATTAAGAGAGAGTGAAAAGCTGCACTGCAAAATTTCAACCTTGCATTTAACAATGAGTATAATGTTACCATAGACGGTTTTATTTTATGAGGCATGTTCAAGTCAAACCAGGACTTTTGTTTGAGCAGAATTAGTGGACATGGGTATGAGAGTCAAAAGAGATTTATTTCTCTAAGTATTTCCCTGCTACACTAATGCTGCAGTGTTTCACGGTGAAAACTTTTCCCGGGTGTTCCAGATCCATGGTCTGACTGCCTGGCCCCCCAGGAACTCCCCTAGGACTGAATGTGGCATCGACTTTCTGTAATGGGCCAGCGGTACAGTGGGAAGTATGATATTGCGTCCTATATCAGACTTGGACATGAAGCATGCAGTCCGATCATGGCTCCGGCATACTGAGTAATCTTTTTTCCTTGATGGCACTAGAATGAAACGCTGGGATGAGTGCATTAATGTAGCAGGGAATTATATATAGAAATAAAGGGAGTTTTTTTACTTTTAAACCTGTGTTCTTACTTTGTGGCATCAAAAGTCTCAGTTTGACTTGAACGTTCCTGATATTTAATTTTATTCCATGCCGTACCAGCCTACCCATCCACCGATCCATCTATTCATCCCCAAATTATGCATCCATTCATCCATCCATCCATCCCCCGGTCATTTATCTATTTATATGTAAATCCCTCAATCTTAATATTTGTTGTATCTTTTTACCAATTACTGTCTCAATCCTGGGTCCATGTGTCACAGTGGAGACATGCTGTGATGGCATGCCTTTATTCACACTGTTCATAATAGAGTAGCCATTATTACAGGCAATTCTTCCACTCCGTTTTTGATTTTCATGCTGCTTCATGTGCTGATTGGTCTCCTGTTAATAGCGTGTAATATCAACAACTTCCCACTTTAATATTTGGGAAAGGACTTTTGTTGTTGTTGTTTTTAAATCTGGAACAGCCTCCTGCTTTAATTAAACACAGTACAGGATGTTCTAGACTCCTCCCTACCATTTTGATTGGATTTTTTGAGTTTATTCGTAAAAATACAGGTATTCTTTCATTAAGCTGGGTGTAAAGAAACTTTATCCTGTGCAATTCTATCTGTTCTTTATAGCAGAAGTGTAGTAGCGGTTGCCATGGGCATTTTCCTTCCTCCGCTCATTAGTCGCCTCACTGAACTAGTATGTGGAGATAATTGTGAATGCTGAAAAGTTATATAAACCCGGTGTGCCGTTTCCTGTATTTGTTTAGTCTCACATTAATACTATCGCTTTTACTGTCCCAAGCGAATCCAAGTCCTCTTTCCACCCAGAAAGCCGTTCAGCAGCACTGATGAAAGAACAGCATTATCGCTGCTCCGAGACACAAAAATCAAACAATCATTATGTTCGGATCAGTGGGTCCGATGCTCAGGAATACAAAATACTCAGGAATAAGAAGTCGTAGACTTTTATAGATTTGTTGTTGCTAGGGTTATCGTACACTGTACAGATTGATGAGCATCGGGCCAGATTGTGGCCGTGACTGACAGCGCTTTATATGTGGTAGCGTATTGCTTGTGCCAGCACTTTCTTCCACCTATTAATGAGCCTGCTTTCTCTCTTTCTCCATCCACCTGTGTCTCTCCCTTCCTTTCTCTACAGGGCAGTTTTGTGGCGGGTATGACGGCCACGCTCCGACAGATGGACGACTATCACTACACTCACCTGATCAACACGTTCGGCAAGATGAGGACAGACGTAGTGGTGAGTGTCGTTTTCTTTCTTGATGTTTGACCACTAAATCCTCAGCTCCGTTGGATCTAGGGCAGTGTTTGTGTGTGTAGTGTATATATATATATATATACACAGTGGTACCTTGGCATACAAATTTAATCCGCTCCGGAGGTGAATTCTTGGAGTAAAATTTCATATTGCTAAACTCATTTTCCCATAGGAAATAATGTAAATGCAGATAATCCGTTCTACCAACCCAGAAGTATTGCTAATTTCCAACACTATAATTACATTTTTGTATATAAAACAATCAAAACATTTAGAAAATTCATGTAATTCAAGTAAAATATGAAATAAATTGACATTTAAACCTCGTTTCAAAAAGCAAAACTGAAAGTGGCTTAGTTTTCTCCTTGCTAGCGGCTCTGCTAACATTCTTAGGACCCAAGCTTCTATGTCTTCACTAAATCTTGCACAAAAAAAAGTAATCTCGCTTTGCTTGGCTTTCCATTGACGCAAACAAGTTTTGATTGACAATCTGAAGTGCACGCCAGATCTGTCGCTTGAATGCTGAAATTATAGGGAAATATTTGCACATTTTTGTTCTTAAGGCGTAAATTTGCAAGGCGTGGCATTCGTTTGTCGAGGTACGGCTGTGTGTGTATATATACATTTATGTATATATTGCTATGTGTCCAATACTTTTGGTCCTTATTCAGTCTTGTTCATTTTAAGTTAATTGAATCTGATCAAACGACACACCTGAGGACTTTAGTCTCTTTAGTTCAGCTGTGCATTATTTCTTAACCTTGGCCGTTCTTCTGTGTATAGCAACACTGGGATAAAATTATATACAGTGCAACCTTGGATTACGAGCATAAATCGTTTTGGAAGCGGGCTCATATTTCAAAACACTTGTAAACCAAATTGATTTTTCCCATAAGAAATAATGTAAACTCAAATTATTTATTCCACTGCCCAAAAAATAAAAACATAAAAATTATTAACACAAAATATAGTAAAAATAAAACAAATAAACCTTTAAAAATAATTCCCGACAGATAAGTGTTTCCGTTTGTGTGCTCCCCCTACTTGCCTCACATAGTTACGTCCTCCACTCTTTTTACACACACAAAGGAAACACTGTTTTATCGGAAAAATAATCAGGGGAGACAATTACTCACAATTACGCAGCGCAGGACGCTCGGCATCAGAACAAAAAGCGCATGCGTGATGCATGATATTCGGTACTTGTAAACCAAGACTTTTTTTTCCAAGTTAAAATGTATTAAAAATCTTTGCTTGTGTTGCGGAACGCTCGCAAACCGCGTTAGTCGCAATCCGAGGTTACACTGTACTTAAAGGACAATTTCAGTTAGATCACTCTGCATTATTTAAGGTGCTTTACATTGTTGTGAATGATACATTAGAATAGCACTGGGCCCAGTGAGGTACAGTACACAGGAGGGGAACAATACATATAGAAAGGCACAAAAGAAATAGGTAGAACTGGAAGA